>NC_056729.1:88408398-88505898 GCF_019279795.1 Protopterus annectens | reverse complement strand
AGCATATAAGTTCAGGGACTGGGGAGTGAAGAGGGGCTTGTCCCTCCAAAAACACTTGTTTTGAGCTGTCCCATTACTTTGTATTAACAGATAGCTTTTAAGGATTTGCAAACATGAATGCAATCCACCAGCATTTGGCTTTTGAACACTCCTAGTAGAAGTGAATCAGTGATGAACTGACTGAGAAGAAGGTATACCGTACAACAATGGCAGCTGGTGACATCAAAGTGGGGGGGCAGCAAGTAGCTCGATGGTCAGGGTTAACTGAAATCAGAATGGCTTACATTACAGTACGCTGGGCTTGGTACCAATGGCATATAAGCATCTACTAATACATGAGTGCACATGCCCAACAGCCTACTAGCAGTTTTGAACCTCTTAAATACATGCCAGAGATAGTTTGAAAAACAGACTTTATTTCCAACATCTGATGAAGGTAAAGTGATTCTACTGTTATACCATAAAACCTAATCCATCTAAATTCAAAACTGAGTGACAATGATTGTACAGTTTACTTACTCAAATACATATGATATAAAAACATACACTCTTCTATCAGTTAAATGATTTCACACAGCAACAACACATTAAAACTAAAGAAGAAAGGCAATCCCCCTGCATCCCTTTACTTTATTATTTCCATTTCAGGATCACTCTTTGAAAGGCTGTATCTAACATGCATGCAACAGAATAATAAGCTAGAACCAAGCCAGTGCTGAGATCAGACTCTGGTACGATCATTGCAGCCCTCTTACAGAAGATGGCCTGGAGCTACAGTCACTAAAAAAGAGTGATGCAGACAGGATAGCTAAGCAGCAAGAGAAGAAGTTCCATTACCAGTGCAAGTCCATTGTAACTACTGTGTTGAAATTCCTGGGTCACAGGGCAAGTTTAAGATCAAGTTTATTTAGGTGCTTGTTTTCCAGTCACCATAACAATACAACACCAAAATTACCAATAAATTAAAAATCAAGCCAACTAGATAATATCATGTTACAAAAATATATGAAGTACACCTGGGAATTATAAAGTGAAAGGAAAGGGTGCATGTCATGTCTTGGCTAGTAATGTTCAAAGAGGTTAAACTGAAAATAAATGCATATAAATGTAATGCACTAAAAATAAGCTACAAAATATGATGGTACTTCACAAAATATCACACAGTCCATTGTGCAAGGTAGCTTGAGATTTATTTCACTTCAAGGACAAATAACATCTCACATGTGTTTATTACTATTCCAAGCACCTTCAGGTCTTCAGGCTAAAAGATACTTATTCATCGACTGTTATTACATTGATGAAGGATTTTTTTTTCTCAAAATGGTATTTCTTATATGTACATCATAACTTATTTTACTCTAAGACATACTTGCCCTCCCAACCCAGATCAATGACTGTTTAACTCTGATGAAATGGCAGCAGGCATCAGTAAGTTTCTTCCACAGACTGCCTTTATGCCCATCAGTTACAGCTACTTTACTATGTTCAGTTCAGAATTAAGATTGTGATTAAATGAATGCTTGAATAAAAGAATAGGCAGAGTAATGTATTTCAGCTCATTGCTGGAAGACACTGTTAGAAACACACAGTGGAGCCCTTTGCAATTCCAGTGTTCGTACATGGACATACACACACACACACACACACACACACACACACACACACACACACACACACACACACACGTACACACATATGAACCAATGCAGACACACACAAACACACACACATACACACACACACACATTCATGTTTGTGGAATAAATGTATGGCACCACTGCCACCATTGTGCTATTGAAATGTGCTTGTAATAGTGATTTACTTGTATTATGTAAAATACCTCTGTATGTACAATACCTCTCTGTATGTGTGGTGCTGTAATAGTGCTCTGATTGTAACATGTAAATTCTATATGTGTATGTATGGAGCTTTTCCTCCCCGGGCCTCCACTGAAAATGGACATATATCCAGTCAGACTATTCCGGTCAACAAATGTAAAATAAATAAAAATACATAAATTGTGAAAGACAGTTGACAAAGATGGGATTTAAATCCCACTATTGCCAAGCAGCTGTGAAAAAGGTTCTAAGCTGGCATAAGAGGGGTGGTCTCATGAGTCACACCACTGGTACTCAGCACACTAGTGCACACTTGTCTACCTTAATTAATTCACAAGATGCAATTTGGCTCTAGAAACATAATATGAATATGTTGTTGTCCTGGGTATGAGCTAACAGCATCCACATCTAGATTAGACTGCACACAGGCCACCTATAAAGCTAATCCTTTGGTCTAGCATTTCAGCCCCTTTCTCACCAGTCTTTCTGTAAACCACAGTGTCTTTCATTACTTTCCATTCAGGCTAACTAGTTTTCTCAAACACTGTTATTGTCTCACACACACATACAAACACACACACACACACACACACACACACACACACACACACGCACACACACGCACACACACACACACACACACACACACACACACACACACACACACACACACACACACACAAAATTCCCAAGGAAGGTTTTAGAATTCTTGAAATCTCCACAACTTTCTTCCTGACACGGTAGTACTACTACCACTCTAAACAGGGCTAGAGACTTGAGGACAACAGATATAAACTGTTCTTAATTTAGCTGAATATAAAATTGTATAAACTAAAATTCTCCATGGTAGTAGATACACAAACTTCAATATTCAATACTCCCTTCCAGATAAGAAACAGAAGTGCAAACATAAAAATATGTGTCAGCTGCAAAAGGAAATAAACTTTATTTAAATAATGAAGCAAACAGTGCAGATATTGATTACATATGCAGAAATTCAAAACAGAAGGCAAATAAAAGTAGTCTAGTAAATAGCCCATGTAAATTCTGACCTACAGATAGCAAGAAATCCTGTAATTCTCTTCCTAACCAAAGACTGACCCGGACCTGTCTGATTTTGAGAAACATTAAAAATGTGTAGCAGACCTTTTCACAGATGTGTCACCAACTTCATCCAAGGAAAGACAAGCCAACAGACTAGGACCAGCCTCCAATATATACATTCCAGTTACTCAGTTCTATTCCTCAGAGTCCATTCATAATATACTTTTGTTCATAAAGACAGTTCTAGTTACATTATATCAAACTACATTAGAAAAAAAGTAATTCCACTCTCTACCCCCTCTATCTAGTTTCTCAGGAGCAATGTATGTACATAATAAGGACTATTTCATTTGAAATGCATTTAATTGTATTGTATGACTGTTGGCTCTTCCTGTCTCCACCCTTGTACAGCTTAGTGATATGCAAGCAGTTAAGATCTTCTTGAGATGCTACAGAAAATTATATTCAAAAGACATTTCTTAACCTTACATGACCAATTATGTTCAAGAAGAAAAAAAAATCAGATTCCCAGGTCATGGACAATACATATTTGTAAATTAAAATAGAGGTAAAATGCATTTTACAAAGATGCCAACAGTCTGAGATAAGATAGATGAAAAAAATGTCATATGCCTTTAACCTGGTACACCTTTGATGCCACAGTGCCCACCACAAATTAATAAATAATGGTTCCAATACTGTATGTCAGATTTTCATTGCCAAACACATATACTTCACATCTGCACACACCCACACACACACACACACACACACACACACACACACACACACACACACACACACACACACCACCACACACACACACACACACACACACACACACACACACACACACACACACACACACACCCACACACATATGCATCCACCAATTACAGTCACTTTATTGTTTGTGTATACTTCAATTGTCTGATTGTAATCAAATGAATGAATGAATGAACCAACAAATAAATAAATAATGGCCACAATAATGTATTTCAGTTCACTGTTCCCCAATGCCCACAGAACATATTAACTCAGCTGTGTATAAAAATGCATACTATCCTACAGCCCGGAAGTAGCAGATCAAAAGAGCACACAGTTATCCCCAATACAAATCATCACAGTATTTGTTTTATTTTTATTTTTATGCTTCTTTGCTTGTACCTTGGTCAATCTTTCTTCAAGTCCAGTGTTTTTTTCACCCGATTTTCAAGCCACCTCAGACAGTAGTCACCTGATGCAACCTGAGTCAATAGAAAGTATCTGCTTACTACTTATTCTTGCAACCTTAACATTGGGCCGGATTCACAAAGGCTTGCACAGAGTCTAAGAGCAGAGTAAGCCGGCAGACAGCCAATATGTCTGCCGAGCGATCCAGCAACAGCTGGCAGGGGCATGCATGAGAGCTCCTAAAACTACTCTTGCACAGACAGCGTCATGGTATGCAAATTACCTCATTTGCTGCTGAAAGCTATGCAAATGAGGTAATTTTGTGATCCAGGAAACACTAACCTGTCCGTGGAAGAGTAGAGTTACTTGCAGAAATGTACTCCGTTGGTAACGGAGTACCGTTCTGCAAATAGCAAAACGGAGGTATGACAGCTCCAAATAAAGGATGCATCCAGTTGAGGAAGCATGCCAATGGCCAAATATAAGGCCATTGGCATTTATATCTGTTGCAAAATAATAAAAATGAAAATATTTTTCCCCGATCTCCGATATTTAAGCATAGTGCAGCGCCGTGCAAACGTGCGGCACTATAAAAACCAGAAAATAAAAAAAGGCAAAAATAGACATTTTATTAAAAATATTCTTCTGCCATGCAGGTGAATTGCAGGCTGAAGACAGCATGGCTACTGAGTAGTGGTTGCTAAGGGAGGAAGCTCAGTTTGTGAGATGTAACCAAGCATTAGTAGACAATCCTATGCAAATGAGGATAAGGATAGTGAATCCCAATTTTCCCTGCCATGTGAACCATGTCTCTAGAGTGTAAGTGTAGGATTAGGGGAGTAGTAGAGTAGAAGATAGGTGACATCATGAGGAGGTATGTATGAAAGAATGTAAGCTTATTGGAGCAAAGTGGCATGTGTTTGCTGTGAGTTACTCAGGACTGGAAGAGGCGTGTCTACAGTTGTCTTAACTGAAACCCAGAAACCGAAGGTGTACGCCATAGATATCACCAAAGTTTCTTGCAAAGATGCTTACAATGTGTGCGCGTGTGTGCTTGCCTGTAAACCCGTCTAAGCCTGTGTGCACGTGTGTGCATCCTTTTTTGCCTGTGTAAGACTGGCTAAGCTTGTGTGCATGGATGTGCATCCGCCTAAGCCTGTGTAAGCCAGTGTATGCCTGTGTGCACGTGCGTGCGCTCATGTGCGGGTGTTTGCACTTGTTTGAGCGGCGCTGCTCCCTGTGGAAACAGAAAAGGAAAAGGAAGGAAAAGAAGTAGTAGGAAGTTAACCAAGGAGAACTAACAGAGCTGCCAGGTGAACTCAATCAGAATCAGCCAATTACACAGGCAGTACACTAGCCCAGCCCAGCACTTAAAACTCTGCAAACAACATTCCCCCATGTTTTACTCAGAAGCACTGCAACACTGCAGTATACAAAGAGAAGTGAAAACTTAAAAAGCTTAACTGAGACAAAAAAATGTTAGGTGCTGCCATTGTTATTATAAGGCAACATGTGCAAGATGCTGAGGGTGGTGCCATTGCAAATGCTGCTGAGCAACCCACAGTGAGGAGACAGAGAAGAGTGTACAGACCCAGGGTAACCTACCAGGGGCTACATGAGCTGGAGATAGTGGAGCACTATAGAGTGGACAGAGAGCTCCTGCAGAAAATTGTTGAGCTGTGCAGGCCACGCCTCACACAGAACCAACAAAGGGGTACCCATCTCAGTGGAAACTGAGGTATGCGTTGGCCTAAGAATACTAACAACAGGTACCTTCCAGAGACCAACTGGTGATATGATGGGGATTTCACAGGCATCAGCATCCAGGGTACTGCACCAGTTCCTGAATGCTATGTCAGCACATGTAGGTGATCATGTATATTTCCCCAATTCCCATGAGGCATTGGCCAGCAATATGCATCTCTTCCAGCAAATAGCAGAATACCCTGAGGTAGTGGGTGCAATTGACTGCACGCACATACACATCAAAGCACCAGCCGGTGAGCAGGGTAGGGCCTACATCAACCACAAGGGCTTCCACTCCATCAACTGCCAGGTTGTGTGCGATGCCCAGGACATAATACTGAATATGTGTGCTGGCTGCCCTGGAAGCTACCACGATTCACATATCTGGCATCTGACACAGGTGTACCAGACCTTTGCCAATGGGAACATCCCTGACGATCACCTAGTGGGGGATGCTGGATATGCACTGGAGCCGTTGCTGATGACACCCATCAGAAATGCACACACACCTGAACAAGAACAACATAATGAGGCACACGCACAAATATGAAATGTAATTGAACGTGTGTTTGGGATGCTCAAGTCACAGTTCCGGTGACTGGACACATCTGGTGGAGCCTTGCAGTACTCACCAACTACATGTACCCAAATTGTCATGGTATGTGCCATGCTACACAATATGATCCTGCAAAAACAGCTGCAGCAGGAACATCATGGGGCAGGGCCAAACAGCCCCCCACCATTGCCAAGGCCAGCACAGGCACAGCGTGACTCGGAGGAGGAACAACCTGAGTCTGCCCCAGCAGGCAGAAGGAGGCGTGCCTAGTATGCCTTGGCCTTGGCAAAGAGGCAATGCATAGCACATACACTGGCTCAGTAGGAACCTTGGAAATTATACCTCTCTCTGACTCGCACATAAAATAAAAGGGATGCCTAACTTGACACTACCTGTTTTCAAACATGTATAGAGAGTGTACTATGTGCATCCGAAATAGGCAGCCCTGCAGCCCCAACTGAGGCATGATTGCCATGTTTTAAGCAATATAAAGCAGTGCTAAGCAGCTTTTACCACTATTTAGTATATGTAAACAAAATTGCCTATGCTAACTAGCGCAACATCGGGCAACGTTGAGCAATGTTGGGCAAGGTCGGGCAAAGTCGGGCAAAGTTGAGCAAAGTCAGGTAAACATGCTCATATTTGCTTTACTATTCCTTAAACAGTCTGGTCTGCCCAGCATGAAAATAAAAAGCAGTGACAGGGCTCGAACCCAGGATACTGTGCACTATAGTCACAGTACTGAACCACTAAGCCATGACAGCATTACAGTGGCACAGATACAGCAGGACAATTGTACACTAATGCAAACACAAAGAAATGCTGTATCATGACCCTAAACAGGCATGTGGGTAACCTCCCCCACAGGCCTATGCAGACAGATCATACTGGGCATGCTCTCACACTTAGGCCATGTCTGAGTACAGCAGTGGGCCACACATATCTGGCAGTTGCATGTTTCACCCCAGGAACCTGTCACTGTTCACCAATCCTGCCTTTTGCACACAGTTATATGAAAACAGACACATATAATATATTTGAACCCTGTCATAATCAAACTATGTACCACAAGTACTTAAGTTGTTCACAGAAAGTGAAAAAGCAAAAAATATCAATACACCTGCAATCAGTATTATCAACAAACAATGTGCACTCCAAATATTATCCAATCCATATTCTGGCAAATGAATCTGTGAAGGAGTCCATAGAGAACCATGACGCTTCCTTCCGCTATGTCATAAATAGCAATGTACACTCATATATGTCCTGAGTCAGTGCAAACTGTAAATGACTTACATTGCCAACATCCTGTCAGACAGGCCCATACATACATACCACCCTCTCACTGACAAAAAGCCCTATCATCATACCTGGAGATTGTGAAAGCACAGATATCACATATAGAATGGTTAAACAGCTCCTTCCAAACCTGAAAACACGGCATCTATGGGATTACATTGTTTCCCTAGCTGTGTCATAAGTAAACTCCAGAACAAACAGACCCTGCACCTGAACAGTCTGTTGAGACTCACCCTCTGTACAGGATATGAAACTGTTGAATGTGTTACAGCATACAGCAATGTTTGACACACTCCACAAGTGCTGGTGCACAACAGAACATGGGAACTATTGCCTTATAAGCCTACTAAGCCTGATCTGCAAGGCCATGGAGTCCATCATGATGGAACTCATAAACAGAGCTATTGGGAGCCTACAAACACCCAACCCTACCAATTTCAGTTTGGTCATGGGCAGATCATGGTTCCCAAACCTGCTAGACTGTTTAAAAGGCAGTCACCCAGGACATACATCAATGAAATGAGCTACACATGTCCCACATAGACCTTGAAAAGCCATTTGCCAACATCCCAGACACATGTCGTATTCACAAAATCAACAACCTGTGCATAAATATGTCAGTCATCTGATGGATTGCCAACTGGGGCACAGATAGATCACACAAGGTAAGAATCGTGGTCTCCTGTACAAGCTGGTAACAACAGCTGTCCCTCATGGCTTAGTCCTGGGACCCCTCCTGTCTGGTGTATACTTTTCAGAAATACAGTCAAACACATAAGGGCTATGTTTAGCAAAGTTTGTGGATGACTGGCAAAAAGTTGTCATAATCGATGTTTGGGACAACAGAGACATCCTTAAAAAGGGTCTGAGTCAGACAGATGTGGTGTCAAAAGTATGTCCTCGAGCTACACTCATACAAATACCACATAGGTGCCAACACCCTAAATATGGAGGTGATAATAAGGGATATATGGACAAATGTGGATAGTCATCTGTACTTCCAGAAACACATTCACAAAGTGGTCAGAAAATCATGCTATGTGTTCCCACAAACTGCCAAGGTCTTTGCATGTAGGTCAAAGGAGGTTCCCTCTACCCATCAGTCATCAGATCCATCAGAGAGTACCACAACACACCTGCGATGAATCTGACTAGGGACCTTCAGCAGCTGGAAAGACCAATGAAGTACCTCAACAGGAGGATTACTGACCTCAAACAGTTGCCCCATGCAACAAGACTGAATTTAACTCAATCTGTACTCCATTGCATACTGTCTGCTCAGGAGATCTCTGACCAACAGACAGGTCCATGTCATGGCAACACTCCGATCTGCTCTGAGTTACAGCTCAATGGCACTAAATATACAGACCCAACTGATATTGCCAACATCCTGGCAGATAGGATCAGTGTTAACCTTACCCCACTCTCACACATGAAAGAGCACATCTCTATAATGGAAGACTGCAAAGTTGCTGTCATCACTGCTGCACAGGTAGAAAACACTCTCCAAAGCCTGTATCACAGCATCCATGGGACCAGATAACTTTCCAGGCTGTATTCTACACAAACTACAGAATGAACAGGCACCACACCAACATACCATGTTCAGTCATAGCCTCACCTCAGGCTTTGTGCCTGCTGAATGGTGCACAGCGACGGTTATCCCACTACACAAGGGTGGAGACACCATGGACCCCAGGAACTAGCACCCTAGTAGCCTGATGAGCCTGCTTTGCAAGGCCATGGAATGTATCATCATACAACTTATAAAAAAAGACATTGGTAATCCCCAAACTCTGGACCACAACCATGTTGGGTCTGTAAAATGCAGATCATGTCTCCTACACCTGATAGATGACATTGAAGCAGTCACCAGGACCATAGACAAGGGTAAGGTGTTTTGCACAGCTTATGTAGATCCTGCCACGGCTTTCAAAACCATCCCACACTCTGGAATTATAGACAAACCCCCTAAACTAGGTATAAATTGCTATGTCACAAGATGGGTTGCCAACTGGCTTACTGACAGAACACACACTGTGAAAGTAGCAGACTTCAAGTATGACTTTGAACCAGTGACAAGTGCAGTACCACAGGGCCTAGTCCAGGGTCCTGTCCTGTTTTGTATCTACTTCCCTGAAGTAAACTTTAACATGGAAGGTCTGTGGCTAATGAAGTTTCCAGATGACTGCAAACTAGGAGCCATAATTGTAAATACTAAAGATGTGGACACCCTACAAAAGGGTCTCACTGAGACAGATGGCTGGTGTCAAATCCATGGGCTCAAGCTCAATGCCAAAATGTGCACTGTTATCCCCTTTGGTAAAAACTCTGTACCCATGAACTATAAAATAGGCAGTAGTATACTTAACATTGAAAGTGTGATAAAAGTCCTTGGGTCACAGGTGGACACTGGACACACCTGTGATAATTACATCCCCACAGTAGTCAGGAAATCCTTCTATGTGGCACACCTCATCACAAAAGGTGTCTCATGCAGAATAGAAGAGGACATTGTTCCCCTTTACTCATCACTCACTAGATCCATAATGGAGTACAATGCCCCTTTTTCTATGTACCTCACAAGACATGTACAACAACTGGAAATCCTGCAGCAATACCTCACAAAGAGTATTAGCGGCCTGAAATACATGCCATACACAGACCATCTCAAAATGCTCCAGCTGTACTTTCTCGCATATTGCCTACTCAGAGGTGATCTCTGCCTAACATACAAAGCTATGTCAAACACAGAGCTGTTGGACATACTCCACGTAAAACACTCACAAATCCTCTGATCTTCGGACCCAAAACCACGAGTGAAATACAAAAGGAAGGGGTGTATCCATTTACCTTATGGATACCCACACCATCATGTTAGTGGCACAGCATGAAGCCTTGGAGACCATGCAAGTGCAACTAACATTGGGCAAAGCTGCTAATCAGATTGTAGCCTGCTACAGATTACATACCTTGTCTCAGGAACCTCACTCAGTATTCCTGAGAACAGTGGAAAATATAAAGGTCCTATCAAACACCATCATATGAGGAGAATACAACTACCCAAACATTGAGTGGGAGAATTACTTGTGTACAACGTCCTTTGCCCAATGTTTCCTAGAGCTGAAAACCCAAACGCCCTGGAACAGCTGGTCACCATGCCCACTAGAGGTGACAACATACTGGACCTGATCATCCCCAACATGGGGTACCAGTGTTCCACGGCAGAGATAAACCTCTCGCTGGTAATATCAGATCATAAAGTGGTCACACTGGACATCCACACACTCCCCCCCCCCCCCCAGTCAAGGAAACCACTGTGAAGACATTTTTAAAAGCAAACTGCACACTTCCCAAGACCAAAGTGGAAAGTTCCAAAACCCCCTTGCTATAGGATAATGCTATACAATCTGCCGAATCATTTACAAATGCATTCTATGAGCATTTACAGGGATGCAGGGATCGAGACATGCCAAATAAAACCAAGATGCACTCCTCCAAAAACAAGAAACAAATCTTGTGGTCGTCACCCATAAAAAAGCTATACAACAGAAGGAGGAAACGAGCACATGATAGAGCAAACTTCACAAAAGGAAAGACATCACTGATCATTATTAGGAAGACACAACGATCGCTCATATAAGAATCCAAGGCCAGTTTCTAAAGACAAATTGCCAAGGAATGTAAGAATAACAACCACAAATCCTTCGTTAGCTATATCAAACATTTAAGTTGCAACTTCCAAATATGCAGTCAGCTACTGACAAATGGCAAGAAATACACTGAACCAACTTACATTGGCCACATCCTGGGGGACAGGTTCAGTGCAAACTCCACCACCTTCGCCCCCAAAAGGGCCTGTGTCCATCCCAGAAGAATGCAGAGCCCCAGACTTCATGGGCATGCAGGTAAAGACAGCCCTCTCCAAAGCTAAGAACACAGCATCAATGGGACAGGATGGTGTTTCAGGCTGCGTCTTACACCAGCCCCAAAAGGAAATACACCCTCACCTACATTCACTGTCCAGACTCAACCTTACCACAGGCTATGTACCCAAAGAATGGCATACACCAACAGTCATCCAACTCCACAAAGGGGGTGCCACAACAGAACCTGGAAGCCATTGCCCTATAGGTCTACTCATCCTGGTCTGCAAAGCTATGAGCAAATTATCATGGAACCCATAAACAGAGACATTGGGGACCTGTAGACACTGGACTCTACCCAACTTGGCTTTGTTAAAGGCAGATCCTGCCACCTAAACCTAGTTGACTCATTTGAAACAGTTACCAAGGACATACATGGAGGTGAAAGTAGTCCACACAGCCCACCAGGACCTCACTAAGGACTTTCCACACCATTCCCCACTCTGTCATCATGGACAAGCATACCGGCTTGAACATTAACAGCTATGTCACAGGATGGGTGGACAACTGGCTCACAGATCAAACACACATGTTCAGAGTTGAGGGTGCCATGTCCGACTATAAACCAGTCACAAATGGCATCCCACAGATCTTGGTCCTGGGACACCACCTGTTCAGTAGATACTGCTCAGAGGTACAGGCAAGCACAGGAGGAGTATGGCTGAACAGGTTTACAGATGACTGCTAACTGTGGTCCATAATTGACTCTATGGCTGACACAGATATCCTCCAGAAAGGTCTTACAGAGACAGATACCTGGTGTCAAAACAATGCCCTCAAGCAGAATGCCAAAAAATGCATAGTCACCCCCTTTGGATAAAACAAAGTGCACACAAATTACCACATAAGTGGTAATCCAGTATGTACAGAGAAAGTAATCATGGCCCTGGGGACCCAGGGAGATAGTAAACTCTCCTTTGATGATCACATGGCCAAAATATTTATAAATTCCTTCTATGTAACCCACCTAATGTCACCTAAAGTAGCCCACTTTTTCTAGTCTGATGTCACCATCTTACAAATATACCTGTGGAAAAGAGAACTCACAGTAATGTGTATAGCACGTTGTGTAAATGTGTACTTCTCTAGTATCCTAAAATAGTTAGGTAGGGGTTTGAATCCTGCTCTTGACAGCTGTGTGTGTTTGTGTATGATCTTCATTGAGAGGAGCAACTTTTTTGTAGACTACTAAAACACCTTAAAAGTGGTATACTCATATTTGTCAAGTCTGATGATATCACCATCCTACAAATATACCTGTGTAAAGAAAAACCTCCAGTAATGTGTGTAGCGTGGCATGTTAATCCATACTTCTCCAGTATCATAAAGTAGTTAGGTAGGTGTTAGAATCCTGCACTTGACGCATGTGTGCGATCTCCTTTGAAAGGAGCAACCTTTTTGGAGACTACTAAAACACCTTAAAAGTGGTATACTTAACTTTGTCAAGTCTGATGATGTCACCATCCTACAAATATACCTGTGTAAAAGAAAGCCTCCAGTAATATATATAGTGCATCTTGTTAATGCGTACTCCTCCAGTATCAAAAAGTAGTTAGGTAGGTGTTTGAATACTCCACTTGACAACTGTGTGTGTGATCTCCTTGGAGTGGAGTAGCCTTTTTGGAGACTACTAAAACACCTTAAAAGTGGTATACCTATGTTTGTCAGGTCTGATGATGTCACCATCCTACAAATATACCTGTGTAAAGGAACACCTCCAGTAATGTGTATAGCGCATTGTGGTAATGCATACTCGTCCAGTTTCATAAAGTTGTTAGGTAGTGGTTTGAATCCTGCACTTGACAACTGTGTGTGCATTTGTGTGTGAACTCCTGGGAGACGAGCAACCATTTTGGAAAGTAGTAAAGCACCTTAAAAGTTGTATACTTATCTTTGTCAAGTCTGATGATGTTACCATCCTACAAATATACCTGTGGAAAGGAAAACTTTCAGTGATGTGTATAGCACATTGTGGTAATATGTACTGCTCTATTATCATACAATGGTTAGGGAGGGGTTTGAATCCTGCACTTGGTGAGCGTGTGTGCTCTATGTGTGTGACACTGTTTGTCAATGTGTTGTGGGTTTTGCTTTCACTACTGTATGACATATCAGTATGACAGCAGTATGTGCATTGCACATGTCAGGTAGCTGTGTAGCAACTACATATACATACATGTGACCTCAATTATTTCATAGGTGGGAACCCTGCTTTCTCCATGAACACATCTGTCATCTTTGCCAGAGTGTGCTGCCACTTTCCAGGCCTTAGGTCACATCTGTATGCTTGTGACAAGCCCAGCCACTGCAGTGATCCCTGGCCTAGGTCATCCATGCCACACACACTCATTACGACTTCTTTTGCATAGTGTGAGTGAGGGTTTATGGCTAAGGTATATTTCAGACCTGGTCAAATGCAGCAAAGTCTGTCAATGTCGGCTATTCATTATAGGTGTAGAACAACCTTTGGGGATATGCATACAGACCCCTTATTGCTTATGTGATCCACCAAGGGATTTCAAAATACCTTTGAAACTGTGATTACCAAAGGAGAGATGATGTAACACATGGCTGCATGTACACATTGGTACCTGTTCAACATGTTGGTGGCTAATTCCTATGTGGTACTGTGGGGATACTATGTTTTGTAAAGGTGGATGACTATGCTTTAGTTGGCTTATAGCTTTACAGCATGGGTTTGACAACAGGTATCTGTCTGTATGATACCCTTCTGGAGGATGTGTGTTTCATATGGAGAATGCATTATAGGCCACAGTATGCATGGCCAGACATGGACGGACATATCCCTACTGTGATTGCTTGTACCTAAGAGAGCTATATGGCAAACAGGAGTGGTCTCAGGAATGGGTGCAGGTGAATACCACTGGTTACTGGCATAGTATAGTACCTGAAGGATCCAAATGTTACTGTGTGTTCTACATCTGTGTGTCAGTTGTCAAGACATCATCTAACAATTGTGTATAGTCAAGCTGTTGAGGTTATGTATACTACCAGAATGCAAAACATTGACAGATACTAACAGTATCACCCACAGCACAGTGTCAAACCATGTCATACACAGATGTGTACTCAAGTTCCACAATGTGTGTAGTACAATGCATACTGGCCACCAATAGGAACTATGGATTGTTACTGTGTAATACAGGGCAAGTCACCCTGCCCATGTGTCCGCTATGCACGTACATGCAGACAGTGCACCTCCACCATGTTCACAAATGTACACCTGCAAATCTGTGCTACACACATCTCACATGTACTGTCCACTCTCTAACACATGCTGCCAATACTACAGACATCGGCCAAGTGGAACATGGGTGGACAATACACTATTGGAACTAACACTAGTGTAAACAATACTACATTGACAAACATAGCTTTAATGAATCAGGCCTGCTCAGCTACACCTTCAAGGATATCATTACACATTACTGCTGACAACATGCTAACATTGCTATACTGCTATAAAGTCACCCTGTGCATCAGCACCATGGCAGCCTGTTCCTGCATCAATGTTACAGATGACAGGAGGTGGCACAGGTTTCATCAAATGCACAGGGTGTGTTGTTGGTTTGCCAGAGCCCTACATTGAGCTATACAATTGACATGTATGTGTGTGTGTGTGTGTGTGTGTGTGTGTGTGTGTGTGTGTGTGTGTGTGTGTGTGTGTGTGTGTTTGTGTGGGTGTGGGTGAGGGCCAGGAGTACTGCTACTGGCCAATGTTGATGTAATGTGTGTGGGTACGTGTTAGCCCTAGGTGTCTGGTTTCTGTGTGTGTCTGCATGCACACAGTTTCACCATGTGGCTGCCATATACGTGGATTTGTGGGACGGCCACAGACTGTACCTGCCAGGCTTTACAGATCACCATCTCTGGCCATGGATATGATACCTGTGCCTGGCAGGTGTGCTACTGACAGTATCAGGTACTAAGCCAGACTGGGTACTATGCTCAGAGGTGGACAGATGTACACTGGACCCAGGTCCCTGCTGGGACTGTCCAGAGTCACGTGCACGTGGTCTTCTAGGATGGTCTATGGACAGCCCACCCCCAAAATTGCTGGAGCTGGTACTGGCACTACGGGAGTGGCTGTGACTTGAGGGACATCTGCGGCGACTGCCAGCTGCTGATGTTGCTGGCATACGTCCACATTGATGTCTCAACCGTCCGCACTGTCCTGACACATGGACATGACATTGCAAAGGACATCTAATTTCTCACCCCAACATCTATCAGTGACCTCAGTGTAATTACAGATGGCACCTGCTAGGTCTCAGATACTGTCAATTACAGTGGTGTTATGTGCCCTCTGTGCCCATAGTCCCTGTCTGGTGTACCGTTCCATACATACCTGTGCCTCCATGACAACCTGGAACATGCATGAGGTTGTAAGACCTGTGGCATGTCTGCCAGGGGCATGATGAGTGGCAGTGCTCTGATGAGAACCCCTGGACATCTGCCTATGTGGTACCCTTCCAGACATCTGGGTATGGCTGCTGTGTCGGGATGCATGTACCATCGATACCACACTGTCCTGGCCAATGCCGACTGTACACTGTCCCTCAGCTAAGGGCATTGGTGATGGATGTATTGGCAGTATGACTGTGTGCATGGATGGGGTGGACACTTGTGTACTGTCGATTGGTGGCCCAACGACAGACGCTGGCAAACATGCCTGTGCCTCAACACCTATCCTCATTATCACTATTTGGCTCAGTGACATCGGGTTCCCTGCTGCAGTGAACCAGCCCAACCTCAGCACCTGTGAGAGGAAGACAGGAAACACACTTTACGACCTGTACATGATGTCGGAACACATGCACACATGCACACATGCACATATGCACACATGCACACATGAACACATGCACACATGAACACATGAACATATGAACACATGAACACATGCACACATGCATGTATGAACACATGAACACATGCACACATGCACACATGAACACAAATACACTCCTCACTAAAGCAGACACACACACACACACACACACACACACACCACCAGCAATCCAGAACATACTCAATAGCGGTTGACGATGGGATACAGTATCACAAGCCAAACAGTCATATCACATGTGTCAGCATGCAGGACGTGTGTTGCTTAACAGCATGCAATGTGAGTGTAGACAGCCCTTGCTAATAACAGTATACATGGCTTTGATGCATGTGTGTTATTGTTCAGTGACTGGCCTCACCCTGGAACAAAATGTGTACATGGACACAACATTGCTGTGCAAGTATTAAAAGCTCTGCAATGTCCTGTGCACCATCACTCACGGGTATACATACCATGGCTGGATGTGTATCTATGTGTCACATAGATATCCATTTCTGATTATAGCATCTGTGTCTTTAACAGATAATTGTAGACACAGGTTTAGCACATGCATGCTATGTATACACACAAGATGAGTGGTGCATGTATACCTGATGGAATACCATTGCTCAACATAGCCATTGTACAGTGGTTATGGTGAGTGTAGAACATATTGTGGACATGCCAGTGCCAGCCATGACATGGCATGCTACAACATAACTGCAACATTAAACATCACACATACTCAATGTGTGTCATGTCACCTATACACTCAATAGCATTACAAGACATATATGTGTCACTTTGTACAAATGGTGATTGCTATGCATATTGTGTATAGGTGCATATGTTTGCACACACGCAACATTGAGGTGCATAGCAATGAATGTTATGTGTAGTACTGTGATTACTGTAACTGGGTGAGGTGTAGTACCATGAGCCATCATCATGCAGCATCATGTGGTCACTCAAGGTTACTAATGTGTGCCAGACCGGCACCTAGCATGCTGTACCTGAACTGCAGCACCATGGCTACATTCACCATTTCACAGCCAGTTTTTACATGGGTTTGTAAGGTGCCCAATAGGGAGCATTGCTTTGTGGCAAGCTGTTGTCTACGGACATCAAATGCATGCTGCTGGACATGTCTAAATAAATCACTGCAGTGATGGTGTACCTGCTCATAGGTCCAGTTATGCATGCCTATGTCATTTACCCTATGGACAACATCTTGCCACAGTGCAGTCCACTCATGCTGATCCTGGCTGGTTCTTGAGAACAGCAGGGTGTAGTGCTGAACCAGGCTGGTTGTTATCACTTCATCCTCTGCCTGGCTGTAGGTAGGGTTGCGATGGTAAGCCATGACCCTGGAAGACAATGAGACAATATGTGTGAGCAAGTCATGTGACACACTTAACATTCTAAAGTACAGATATCACTGAACTGACATATATAGCAACCTATTGGCTGTCAGAGGATACACACTTTCAATACCACATATCAGTGCTCAACCCACAACTGCCTGACAATGCCTGGCATGCTCTATATATCAAACCATGTTCTGCACAGCAACAAAGAGAAACCAGTATGTAAGACTATACAACAGTACATGGCACACTGTATGCAACACAATGCAACACCTAGACACAGGAGGTATATATCAAGCTAATGCATAAAGAAGTATGTCATCCATTGCAATGATTGTAAAGTCCAGTTACAGTATTACCAGTATACCACACTAGTTGTTGATGGCAAACTCCTGCCTAACATATGTGCATGTTCGTTAATATAGGTGGCATACTGCTGTACTAGACTATACATGTTGCTAGATACGCACTTATATCCTGTGACACACATATGACCGAGGGCATGTTACAGGCATACCCACACACACATCAGACATGCATACAAGACACAAAGGTATGGCAACCCAGATGAGCTTTACCTGTGTACCATACAGTACTGTGTGTCAGTACTTACAAAACCTTATGCCTGAGGTATGTAATCTGTGAGGACTACAGGGAACACACAAAACAGTGGTTACAAGCAATATGGACATATACCATACTGTGCTGTTTAGGCCTGCAGCTTCAGGTAGTACTACAGTTCATACGGGATTTGGATTCACCAGCAGTACCAATCAATAAGCATACATGTACTGCTCTAGCCTACAATGGCACACCCCAGTCGACACCAAAGGACTACGTCAGACCATATGCCATACAGCTTTTTCTGCATAGCAATAGCATACACATCTTTTGCTGGGATCAGAGCTAGGACACAAAATACCATGACAGAAACAGTTTCCCACTAAGCTATCACACATATACAGAACTTTGACACATTCACCAACAAATTCACCACCACACTCAGTCGACCTCACATAGCAATTATTGCAACAAGTACATGTGGGTGTGTATGGGTGTGTATCGGTTCATAGGTAGTTAATAGGCTATTGGCCCTAGGGCCTATAGAAGCCTAGCCATACGCTACCCTGGCCTTTGACACACATGTAATTTAATTTCACGTGCCCCTGTCAGGCAGAGCCACAGAGATGATTCCCGGGATGTAATTCCTATCTCCCATCCAATCATCAGGATTATTCATGACGACTGCTAATGAGGAGCTTTGTTTGCTATCGATAGGTGGTTTGTTCCAGAGTATGGGATGTCTCTGAGATAGGAATCTATCCCTCCAGCATGTTCTGTTTATTGAGGTGACAAGGTTAGGTCCCTAGAGCATGTAGCTCAAAGGGATTGTGATCTGTTTACGTGGAGCATGTCCAACAGCTCTGGGTTTGACATAGCTTTGTATGTTAGGCAGAGGTCTGCATACGGCATCTGTTTGAGGCCGGTATTACTCTTTGTGTGGTATGTCTGTGGCCTTTCCAGTTGCTGTAGATGTCTTGTAAGGTACATACCAAATGGGGCATTGTACTCTTATAATGTGTTTTATGAGTGATGAGTAGAGGGGAACACTGACCTATATTTCCCTGGATGACACATCTTATGTGATGAGGTGTGCCACGTAGACAGATTACATGACTAGTGTGGCACTGTGATTATCACAGGGGAGACTACTGTCCACCTGTGTCCCAAGGTCTCTTATCACACTTTTGGTGTTAGGTACACTACCACCTGTGTGGTAGTTCATGGGTACAGAGTTTTTGCCAGAAGGGATGCCAATGCAGTTTCAACATTGAGCTAGATTCCATGGCTGTGTCACCAGGCATCTGTTGCAGTAACTATGACCCTGTCTCTCTCTCTCTCTCTCTCTCTATATATATATATATATATATATATATATATATACACACAAACACACACACACACATACATATTAACATACATTGGTGTATATATAGATATACATATGGGCACATATCCAGTCCACCTTTAATGGTGGGAATATCAATTATGTGAAGGTTGTGAGGTATACAGTTATGTAATAATATTGCACAGTCTTGTGCAGAATGCATTGAAGGTGTTCTCAGCCCATGTAGCTTTAGCAGGCCTCACTGGCTGCAACACTGCAAACCTGACAAATCATACCCACAGCGTTTAACCACCACATGTCATATACCAGCACTGTATGCTGTCTTGTTTGCCACACAGTAAAACCTACATAGAAATATGCACATAACAACCTTCAACAACATGTATATGTCCACCCTTCACAAACAGTTGCAGTATGTCCCTTGCTCTATGCACATGTACAGATGCTAATATATCTGACACAGAAAGATCTCTCCATATGTGTGTGCCATATACACACAAGGTCCACACTGTTGTAAGTCCGTGGACTTCACGGCTGACCTGTTGGGCCTTACTGCAACATGAACAGGTGTCACATGTGAGCATACAGTAATATTAGAGGGTGTATATATAGATGCAAATGCTATATTAGCATACTATCCTGGTACAGCAGTTGTCAATGCTAAGCTACACGTTAATATGACTATCATGCATTTGTTTCTCTGCCACATCCATGTTTATATAGCTGTATGCGCTACTCCCCCAAACAGCCATTGTACACACTACTGTACAGAACACAGATAACATGGATCAGATGTTTGACATTTAATGCTGAGCTACATGTGTCATAGTTATATTCCACTGCTCAGAGCTACACAGATTTGTCCATGGCAGTAGTTATGCAGGGCATCTGTGCATAGATACGTACTGCTGCCACATATGGATGATTCAAAGTCTGTAGAGTACTCTTCAAAAACATCTACAACATGCCAGTAAATGCATATCTGTTACATACCTTTCCTTTGTATGTGTTTGTAAATTTTAGTTCCTTGTGCCTTTTTTTTTTGGTTTTGGTTTAATTATATATATATATATATATATATATATTGTTTGGTTTAATTATAATATGTATATTTTTTGTTTATTTATTTTTTTCTGTTGCTGTTGATGTGGAAGTCGGTGTCTGTCTGTCTCTGTCTCTGTCTCTCCGTATGAGGAATGGAATGATTGCATGTGTGGACAGCAAGTAGCCTGCTTTTATAGGTATCTGCACATGTGCATGTGATGGCCTCTGCACGAATTGGTGGCCACCATTTGCAAATTGCATGCAGCCTGCTGTGTGGTGATTGCAGTACTCACTGTCATAGCAACCCAATGCTATAAATTCCTAAGTCAGGTAGGCATAGCCCTTTCAGCTTTCCAAAGTGGGGCCCATGCTTGGCTGCTGTGGACACCGTTGTGTAAGTCAGAAGGTTGGTATACTTCTTATATCTGAAACTAGGGGTGTAGCTAGTGATTTGAATGTTGTACTCAGACCTGAATGTTGCCACTTCCAGTACACAGTTGTCAGTGTAGAATTGTACTCACCCCTACAAATGCTAACACAAGATATGTGGGAGTATGTAGTTTCTTTTCTACTTATACAATTAGCTGCCATACATAAGTAGTTATTGGGATTTATTCATTTGGCACATGTACTATTTGTGAACTGCTATGCTGTGAATGTTAATGTACTCACTTCTGCACAGTTTGTGCTTTTTTATTGTTGACATTAGCACTGGATGCTCAAGAAAACTAGACAATTCCAGTACTGAGTATGCCTACCTACATCCTTGGTGGACCCTGAACACACAGGTATTTTGTACATTTGGGTGGAGATTGTCCTGCTATGAGACTGTGTGGGGGTTGTAAAGTGCTGTTGTAACATTATTTACTGCTAGAATGGCTGGTTCTGTTATCACAGTCATGTAATGCAATTCCACAACAACTGCTGGTAAAGTTCCACAGAACAGGTTTTGTGTTATGGCATTCCTATCTTTCCTTTACATTTAGTCATTCTGATGCATGATATATCTATTTCAGCAACAATCGGCTGTATATCTGTTGTGGGTTAGTGGTACTTCATGCAGTCTAGTGTGTCCAAAGTCCAGGGTTCGAGACTGACCAAAGTGTTTTATTTTGCTGCTGAGCAGAACAAGGGCCCTCACATGCAGGGTGACTAAGGCACTTTTAAGCAGTTGTAAGCGGGTTTGCATGAAGCTTAGCAATACTTAGCTAAGTACACACAAGTGCACACTTGTGCAAACCCGCTAACTACTGCTTAAAAGTGCTTACTCCCGCTAACCCCCGCGCTCATTTCTTTGAAAGAAAAGAAAATGGGGAGATAGGAAAGTGGTGAAAAAGGGGCACAAAGAGGGAAAGACAGTAGAGAAAACAGCTTGGGATGTGCAGGATGGGTTTAGGGAAGGTCCATAGCTGTCCATTTCTTTAACAGCAACAGCTGTGCATATGCTAGAAATTTGGAGGGAAATATGAAACCTTCCATCCCTGAGAGAGGGGTGAGGACAGCAAAGTATATTGTACTGCCAATTAAATATCAGTTTATGTGTCCAGTGGACATGTGTACAAAATGGGCAGCTATGTATGGGGTGTAATTTTTTTTTTTAGGAGCAGATTGCCCTTTTTTTTTTTCAGGTGAGAGTGGAATGTGTGGTAGGGGACGTGGGTATGTATGGGGAGGTAGGTTGGGGAGGTAAACAGACAAGACAAACAAGATGCATACAGGGGCAGAATATGACACATGTGGTGGGTGGACACCATTGACGGGGAAGGATGTTTGGAAATCGCAAGCCCATGAGTCCACAGATGGCAACAGTGGAACTGAGATCCCCACACATGGGCAGTCACCACTGCACCTTCACAGCCCAGAGGGTGGCTGTGCTGGGGGCTGCATAGGAGGGGCAGGCTCACCCGTGAGTCATGCCATACGTGCCTCAAGCTGGCATAGAGGATCAGTGACTGAACGCTCGATCTCCCTATGCACCACAGCCCAGACCATTCAGAAGTTGATAGGTGGCCCTCCTCCGGCCATGCTTGCATGGGGAGGATGAGCCCCATCCCCTGCAATGCTTCCACCCGAAGGTGGCACAGGACCAATGGAGGAGGAGGTCCCAGGCTGGGCACCAGACCTGCTGGTGCCAGGTGTCATCGCCAGCTGAGGTGGGACAGGTGGGTCCACTGGGACTGGCCTTCCCATACGTTCTATGTTTAGGAGGATTTAATGACAACATGAGTTGGTAACAGCCAACAGCATTCCAAATTAGTTGTAACAGCATGCAGTAGTATTCCCATTAACCCAACACACCAGAGTTTCAACAGTTGAACAGCAAGCATAACACATGCATATATAGAACAACAGTGGACATTCCAACAGCATGCAGGATTGATTGGTGGCAACAGGCCACCAAGATTGTGGTATTTGAACAGGGTGCATGCATCAAAGTAAATGCAGATATTTTTGAACCAATAAGACATATGTCCCAACAAATGTTTTGAGATTAGACATACCCATTGACATGTGGAATTGATTTGTTTATGCACATACAGTGGGGTGTAAAAAGATACCTCCATTAACAACTTATATGTACTTATAGTTTACACTACATTCCTATTGACTACTAGTATATATCCCCTACATGCATTATTACACTTGGCAATGTCTGTTAAATTGTGAAATGGGTTTTGCTAGTTCTTTATATACCTGTCCTGTATCTGGCATACAGACTGTCCAGGATGCAGATGTTACTGCTATGTATTTATATATTTTATTTATATTTATATATCTACATATCTGAATGTGTTCAGGTGACATTATCAATTATATTTTAACAGCCCCCTACATTTCTAGCAGCACACTGACATTTCTGGGGAACACAATAACACGCTACTCATGTGCCAGATTAACCTATACATGCCGGACATTAACCAACTGTTGAGGACTGTATATATGCTTAACAGCTACTGACACTCCCTTCGTCCACTTTATATGGGCCTACCCAAGTGTGGGTTGACAGTGCTTGATACAACAGTAATATTTCTATAATGCAAGAGTGCAACAACATATCGAAGAAAGTGACACGGACACACTCCAGGAATTATACCTTTATTAATTACATTACACACTTCTATAGAGGCTCTCTCATTTATTTGATATTACAGTGCATGCAGAAGACTTATTCAAGACTTATTATACCGTTATTAATGGGTTACAACTCTCTTTTTCATGCTCTCTCACTTATTTTATATAACAATACATGCAGAATAATTACTAACCTGCCTGATGGTGCAGCCTTAGCAGCCTATCTGCATAGGCTTGCTGATTCGCAGTACGGACACCTGCAGCTGTGAGGTAAATGAAGTGATATTGAGACATATACCTATCTATAATATAGACTACAATAGCAATTCTTACATACTTCATTCTATGGCTAGCTACTCAGCAGTGGGACATTTTGCATCCCACGGGCCTCCTGTATCCACTGGTTCAGTTGGTCCTGCTTCCATCTCTTCAGGTCTGAGTAGTGGTGTCTGACCTGTCCGAGGGACGACTGTGGCACTGGTGAGATCATGTGCTAGATGGTTCCAGGCTTCCGCTTTGTATTCAGTGCCCTGGAACTGGCCCTGCAGGAGTCTGTCATCATGATTATGGACGAGGAGCCAAACCATCACTTTTGACTCCTCAATGCCCCATCTTTGCGCTCAAAAGCGAGAGCCCTCTCCAACACCAGTCATGCTGCCTGCAGATGGGAGCTACAACCAGTTATGGCAAGTATTCCCGCCTATGAGGCTTAAATTTGCCTCATTTCCCGCATTTATTTGTGATTGGCCGGCTTTGAAAAATCTCGGCTGAAAGCACACCTGCTTAGCAATGGGTAAACTTCCATTGATATGTATGTGTGTGTTGAAAGTGAATGCATATCTAAAGCTGTCATGGCTTAGTGGTTTAGTACTGTGATTATGGTGCACAGTATCCCGGGTTCGAGGCCTGTCATTACTTTTTATTTTACTACTGGCCAGACCGGCTAGGAGGTGTGGCTGTGTTTAGCCGACTTTGCTCAACTTTGCCCAGTGTTGCTCTATGGTGCTCTACGTTGCCCGATGTTGCCCGACGTTGCGCTAGTTAGCGCGGTGCGCAGCTACGCGCAAACATGTTCTGTTTGTGTTATTTGTCACTAGTTAAAGCAGTGCCAAGCTATGAGCAATTATACTTAAATGTGCTTAATACTGGTAAACTTTGCTCAGCAGTGCTTCACATTGCTTAAGATATGTTACTTATGCATTCATCAGTATGCATAACCATTTCGCCTTCATATATATATATATATATATATATATATATATATATATATATATAGATATATATATAGATATATATATATATATATCTGTATAAAATATCGTTCACTACTACATAGGCCATTTCAATGCTTTCTACTAATATTTAAAAGATATATGTCAGGAATTGTTTTTCTATACAGATTTCCAACAGAAATTTGAAAGGGGAGTGGTGGGACTCAAACCGGGAATGCCTTCTCTTTGTGCGAAAGCTCTACCACTATGCTATTGCTATTTGGCTTAATTTGCATATAAGTTTCTTATTATCCTCTTCGATCTCTAGACTGCTAACTGTAACTAAGCAATGGGCAAACCCGTGCAAACACGTGCAAATACGGGCAGCTATATGGGGAATAATAAAAAAAAAGGAAAGTTTTACATTTTACATTTTAGAATTGTACAGGGATTTAGATTGTGGGGAAGTGTAGTGTTGGGTATGTACACATTTGAGCGGACTCACTCATTTCAGTTGACATCAGCAGATTAAGGGACTTGCAGGGGGGTGGATTTTTGGACTGCTCGGCAGTCCGACACGCTCCTGAACTTGTGCACGCTCCGTGTTAGCCTTAGAGTTGAGTCAGCGCGCCCTCATGAATATGCATGGCTCGCTGACATCTTCCTCTTAGGCTGCAGTTTCCGTGTAAGACTTATTTAGTCTTACACGGAGGATTAGTGAATCCCGACCATTGTTTTTGTGTAAATTATTTCAAACTATATATGTGTTGTGGGAGTAGGGAGGGTGTTAATGAGTATTTCTTTATCTCTATGATAAATCTAGACAGAAGACTTAGACTTAAGTTTCAGAGGTATATTTAATGCTGCAGGCAAGAGCAGGAATGTTCACTACAAAGGAATTGCTAAACTAAGATGGAGTCAGATCAGCTAAATAGGAATGGGCACATGAGGATACAGGCAGTCTCAGTGGGAAGTTATCTCTACATATAACTGCATATACAGTAAAGGCTGGCACCTACAGCCACTGTCTGCAAACAGAGCAAAACAACCAGGGAGGTTAATGTACTTGAGATTAAAAATATCTGATCATTCACTGGAGTAGACCTTGGTCAAACCACTCAACTGTATGGATTTGTCAACAGTGCAGAGCCCATAAAGCTCTGTGGTACTGCTGGGATCAGACAATATCCTTGCCCTGAGGTCTACCTAGCCAGAATGAGTAATCTCCTCTCTCTACCCCTACTCAGGAGTAGGGATGATACTCAGTGGATGACTTCAACAAGAGCTAAAGGACTTTGTAGTTTGTAAGGAATAGAGCTGTTTGAGTAATATCCCTGAATAGAAAACACACTAGTCCATCCCAAAAGAGTAACTGATTAAATGAATGAAGAAATAAAATAATGGACACAGTAATGCATTTCACTTCATTGTTCAACATGTATAGTGTAACCCATACATCACCCTTACCAAGCCAAAAAAGTCATTTAGGTAATTTAGAACAATGCATACAATTAAAAGGATAGTCAGTAGAGCTACAGACATAATTTCTGAAGAAGTTCCCTAATGCTGAGTGACACTGAAACCTCTGACAAGTACCATATGAGTCAATAGATGCTTCAACAGCTAGTACATATACAGCCACCTGATCACAATATATTCACATGTAGGCTGTCATGGCAGACATAAAAACCTGGCGAGTAAAATAAGTTCTGTATTGTGTGTGTTAGGCACTGGAAGTTGTATAGGTCAGTGATAGGCCCTACATGAAAAGTATTTTGAAGAAGGCTAAAATAAATATATTTCATATGAGAATGTATACATACAAACTATAAAAGCAGTGAAAATATCTCCATTTGATAAACTTATTGGATAACGTATGTTTGACTTCAGATCAGACTGTTCTAGATTTGAGACCTGCTATGGTCATCTGAAAGGACCAAATTTTAACTTATTAGCAACTGACATAAGAAAAAGGTTAACACTGGTTCTAGTTACTCTGACTCAGCATGTGATTTGTGGTGCTGGGCTTCTGGCAATTAGTGCATAATCTGAAGACGATGACATGAGACTACAGAACAGAAGGAGATAGCTAGGAAACCCTTCCTTATCTGTCTTCTTACTGATTCAAAAAAACTACCAGGATGTCATTCATTAGCTTTCAAGGAGTGGGTCGACCGTGTACTAGTATCTGGTTAGGTTAAAGACTTACAACAGAAAGCTACCTGACCTCTGGTTCCGCTAAAGGATCAGAGCGCATTTTTTTTATTGACTGGTGGGCAAGCAGAGAAATAACCTTATCTACCACAGGTAAGGCATCCTCTACATCCTTGTTGTCAGTCATGTATATTTCACTACCATTTCTGTCTTAGCCTAGTTGCACTACTGTGATTGATTTTATTAAGTTTTAATTCTACTGCATTGCTGATTGCTATTCATTAGCTCAAGTAACATTAACAACCAAACCAGATTTGCATGCTATTGTTTTTTTTGATGGTGCTTATTTGCAGTTCTGCTATCATTTTGTGATATTAATTCATATTCAGTGATTGTTTATTGATTATTATTTTATAAATTGAAAACAAATTTTATTACCTGCTGCTGGCTATTCATTGGTTATCTCATTATTTCATTGGTGCCTACTCATTATCATACCTCTCAAGCTTTTACAGCAAGAAATCTGGACAAAGCCATATATGAAAGTGGGACAAAATGCCCCAAATTAGGGAACATTTTTAAATACTGCTCTTACAAAATTAGACAGGTGATAAAATAACGGGCTTTGCATTAGCATTAATTTTCTGAACGGTATGAAATCTGAAACTGAAATGTCTGGGGTCCCCTTCGAATGGTTGACATTTCACAATTTGAAATGTCGACCATGGGGAACCGGCATCTCCCTACCATGTGGAATGGAAAGATTTCCACTTCCGCACTGTAGTGCGATCTTGGAGTTGGTATATTTAAGTTCCGGGGTGGGTGTGGGTGGTGGAGCCCCTCACTGGGGGGGGGGGTGCAGGGGGGTGATGCCCCCCTGCTAGCAGCGTTAAGGTAAGGTTTTTTTTGTTTTTTTGTTTTTTATGTTCTACTTGTATGGTCGACATTTCAAATGTCAGTCATATGGTCTTGGCGATATGAATTTCGACATTGTGAAATGTTGACCATATCAAGTAGACCCAATGTCTGTCATTATTTTCTGAATTCAATCTTTAGTGATTTGCCAGTAATTTTCCAGAAAACCATAATTTTATAAAAAACAGACCAAAAATATGAGGCAAAATTCTGGATATTCTGCAAAAATCTGAATGGTTGAGAGGTATGCTTATTATCCATCTATTATCTGCTATTTTTGTCCAGTGTGCCTGTTACAGGCACTCTCAAAATAGTGTCATTTATTACTGATGGTGCTTAATCACTGGTCTTTTTACTGCTATTGCCTCTCAGTGCAACTTTTTACTTCTTGTGGTTATACTTAGTCATTATCATTATATATTGGTCTTCCTAGCTATGTTCCCCTTGGTACCTCAGGCTCATCCAGCATCTTCAGTATCTTTAATGCACTCACTAGCCTAAGCCAACCACTACAGCAACATCAGCAGCAGTTGTTGACCTCTCTTTTGCTCACAGCTGTGTCTAATCCAGCCTGACTAACCTGCTGCCACCACTGCATCTAGACTTTTCGGCTACTGACTCACCCTACCTATACGGCTACTAAATGCAGGTCCACAGAACATTAATTCTGTTTCCTTGGACAGACTGATTTCCTTAAACATCTTGAAGCAATGTAACAAATGCCTCATGTTTATCAACAATCAAATTTTATTAATACAAATCCATCTGTCAGATCTGTATTTATACACAGAAGCTGGAGACAGATCTGTCATATCTTGTCATGAAATATACACCTACTTATGCTGAGGCAGTAAAAAGCCTAACAAAGTCCTCCTACATGCATTATAGGGCACTTCAGTCAAATAAAGACCCCTACTCACATAAGCCCTCTAATCACATAGGTACACCAACATAAATTTATACTACCAGCACATACTGTTACAAGGAATCAATGTACTGAATTGAAATGGCAATACCTTTATGCCAGGCAGACTCTACAGCTAAAATAGACACTTATACCAGAAATGTTCTAGTTGTCAGAAATTGCATTGCTAGGCATACAGGCTACAATTAACAGACTGGCAAAGGATCTAGTGACCATCAGTTGCCTGTCAGGTGCTAGGCTTAGGGGCATCATCAGCGTAGTTCAAAACCCAAAATGTCCAAAATATGAGTTTGACTTTGTCATTGCTCATGTTGGGTAGAGCAATCTCCAACAGTCCACCTAGGAAGATATGCAGAGAGACATAATGGGGCTCTCATCATATAGGCTTAAGGAGAAGAAATTTCCTCTATTGAGTAGTGTTCTGTCTTCTAGACTGATACACACCTTCAAATCAACCATGACAGGCTTCAGTGACTGAGCGAGTAAACTGTGTCATTATAGTAAGATTCAGTTTGTGCAAGCCTTGGACCTTCCTGTTAAGCCAGAGACAGGCTACATCTCCCTTTTGAGTGCTTTCTCATACAAGCAAAAAAACATTTCCAGTTGAATTGTACCTTTTTCAGTCAAAGTGAAAATACTAGATATTCCAGATGATAAATTCCAATGTGCCCGCTGTCAAGGTGGCTCTAATCAATAAAAGAAGCCATGGAGGCAAAATGACTGAATTGCAAAATTTCTTTCACCAGGAGGACATAGATATATGCATAGCTACAAAATCTGGCTCCAGTCTTCAGAAAGCACTTATTCTATTCTGAACACCCATTAGCATATCCATATTTATTAGAGTTTTGATACATGTGTCTTATCCTAAATTTATTTTATTTATTTATTTTATTTATTTAAGTCTGATGACCAGGGAAGTCCACTAGGCAAGAAGAGCCCATTTACAGTGGAGGCCCGGGGAGAAAAACTCCACAATAATTGCGAGTTACATTTCACATGTTACAAAAATACATAGTTTATACAGCTAATTAAACATTTACAGATAAGCTTCATGATATTTGCAATTGGCTTGTCACAATGTTACAAAAATGAAAAGACATAATTCAATACAGAAAGTTCATTTGCATAAAGTAAATATATAGCTACTAGCCATTAGTAGGTTAGGAAAATATTATGCATGGAGAGGGTAATAGTATATTTGAGACTGGAGAGTATAGTACAATAGATATTAGAGAGAACATTAGTTTTTGGTAGGGGAGGGATTGTTTTGAGTGGGATGAAGTAATAGTAGAGGTAGTTTGATGAGTCAGTGTAAGGTGGAATGAGGGGCGGTTTAAGTTGGAGCGTGGCAAGGGCATTCCCATTTGGAAGAAAGATGAGACAGTAGTTGTGATTTGAAATTTGTATGGTTAGGTAGGTTGTGTAGATGTGTGGGGAGAGAGTTCCACTGTTTAGCTAAGGAGTGGGACAGCAGTAGATGGCCTAGAGGTTGTGCAGGTTTGTGGACCTGAAGGAGATTTTGGTTTTTGGATTTGAGTGAGTGGTAAGGAATGTAAGGTTTTAAGGAAGTAGTGAGAGCTGGGCAGTTGGTAGGTTTAAAAATGAGCTTGTAGGTAATGGTGAGTTGTAGGTAACTGAGGTAGTTGGATAGTTCAAGCCAGTTGAGGATGAGGAGGGAGTGGCAGTGGTGGGATGAGTTTTTTGAATTGGTTGCAAATTTGGAGATCTTGTGATAGCAGGATTCAAGTTTGGACCGAAGGCCAAGATGGAGATTGGTGAAAAGAGGGGCACAATACATAAAGGAGGGGAGTAGGAAGGTGGATGCAAGAGTTTGTCGGGCAGAGGGGCTTAGGAAGCAGTTGTGCCTGTAGAGGAGACCTAACTTTTGGTAGGTTTTCTTGATTGCGGAGCGGATTTGGGTGTCAAATTTTAGTTCTTCATCAATAATGATGCCAAGAAGCTTGGTGTTGGGAACAATTTCAAGGAGGGTGTTGTTTTGGCTCTGTATAGTGAATGTGGATTTGTCAATGGAGTTTTTGGTAGGGGAGAAAACATTAGTTTCATTTTATTTGCATTTAGTGCCAGATGGCTAGACTGCATCCAGGTTTCTGTTTTGGAGAAGGCTAGTTAGGTTTTTGCTCGGAGCTTGGAGGGGGAGAATGCTGAGCAGATGCTTGTTGAGTCATCTGCATATTGGATGATAGATGAGTCTGGGATGGATTGGTGAAAGTTGTTAATGAATACGTTGAAGAGAAGAATGATCTCAGACTTAGTAGAAGTCCATATTTCTCTCAAAAAAAATTTAATTTGCCACTAATTACAGATCTCCTTCTATATCCCTGGAGAACATTCACCTAAGCATGCTCCAAGATTGAAGGAACACCAAAGGACTGGAGTATTAACAGGTCTTCCTACATATCCAGCAATTATTATGTCTGACCTTTCTTACATCATCAATTTCAGATCCCTAGATCAAATAGTTACTCTCCCTACTAGAGACCCAGACCTCCTAGACCTTGTCTTAACTAATTCTCTTGTCTTCTATGCATCTGTACAAGTATTCCCTTCCCCAGATAAATCAGATCATTTAGTTATCACCTCCTCCCCCAAGGCCAGCCTCCATAGTCCTAATAATCCATCTATACTCTGAAAGTTCATTAAAATTGACCTACTAGATTTTGTTGACCTTTTTGAATAACATACATGATCCTATAACTCCAATCCCAGAACACTGGCATTCTCCCCTAACCAAGTACTTTTGCAACATATTAAATTAATATATTAGAGAAAAGTCTGTCATTCTCTCATTAGCAAAATAATTAGTGCACCAAATATGCAGTCTCGTGGGATAATGGAATGAACAACTTTATTTTATTTCAATTATTTGCTTGCATTTGTTTACTGGAATAGTCTATCTGGGCAGAAGCCCCCTCTCAGGGGAGGCCTGTCGAGAAAAGCTCCATAAAATACTAAAATATGAAAAATAATAAAAGTTTATTAAAATACAGATAGGTACATAAAATTATAATAGACAAACTAGAGGGTACAAAAAGATTACATTAGAAAAAAGATACTATAGAGTGAACTTGTAGCAAAGATTTCCAGGATACAATAGTGGCAATATGTAGTAGGATATTGACATCAGACAAAAATGAAGCAAATGAAGCAAACATAATAATATAGTATAGATTCTGACATTGTGAAAGCGCAGAGAGTAGTAATCAGAGTAAGAGGAGCACATGTGTAAAGGAAACAGAAAGGAATTATGGGGGTGAGAAGAGGAGATGAAGGTACTTGGGAGTCAAGAAAAGAGGGATTTAGAATGAACAAGGTACGTATGGGAGTGAAAAGCAAACAGAAAGTGAAAATGAGTGAAAGAAGACGAGAGTATAAGAAATCATGAGGATGGAAATTAAGTGACAGAATACAACAGATGGGCTTTACAATGCATTAAATGTTTTGGTAAATAGCTAGTCAGGTATAGTCTTAATGCAGGCAATTAGGCTAGAGCTAAGTTTAGCCCAGTGCAGAGCATAAGCATAACTATGAGTCCATTAGATATTTATTTGCAATTTATAGAGTTTAATATTATTACCTTATTTAATAGCAGGAGGGAAGGGCTTCCACATTCTGGAAACATAGAAGAATACAATGTAATCACAGTATTGCTTAAGTTAATTAGAAATAGTACTGTCTCTCTTAAGGAAATTGCTCCGCATAGGGAATATTGCTTGAGAACATTCCTACTGCACTATTTTTCAGATTTGTAGACAAGACTGTGTATGGAGACTAGCTCGAAAAAAGTTAGGTAGTGAGGTAACTTTGTCTAGTAAAGCTGTTTAAATGCCAAATAGTGGTGGAATTTGCATGGTAGATTTGCAGCAAATTTTGTTACCTTTTTGTGGCATTGCACAAATAGATTAGTTTGGATTGCTTGTAAATTAATAAATATGACCGCTGTGTACAGAATATTTGGGAGTAGAATGGTTGAAGCAATGTTTTTTTCTACTACTAGTCAGAAATAATTTAACCCTGTACACAGCATTACTTTTTATTGCTTATTTTATATGGTAGTCAGATGTCATGTAGTCATCAGTAGTGACCCCTAAAAGCGTAGTATGAGTTATGAGTTTGATCTTTTAAAGATGTTATAGCAAAGAGAGTTTTCTCTGCAGAGAGCTGCTTGGGGTGAATGGAATTAGCTTGGATTTTTTAGGATTTAGGAGTAATTACAAGTTAAGAAACATTTATTCAATTGAAGAAAGTGATTCCCATGTTAGCTCTTATAATTTGTCTTGTTTTTTTTTTTTTTTTTTTTTTTTTGACAAAGTGGATAAGCACTGAATCATCTCCATATTGGAAAATGGTGGTATGTTTACTTGCTGTGTGAAAATTGTTTATGAATATGTTAAATATCATAGGGCCAAAAATGGAACTTTGAGGTACTTACAAATCAGAGAAAAAGGGGTTTGTATCGGAACGTCGAACACACATAAACCCGAATCACATTACATCGAACACAGAACACTAAACGCAAAAAATACCGAAAGTCCATAATTCTGAAAACGGAGTTTACAAACAGCAACACTTGGCCATCTACTTACCCGCGCAACCTGACACTTCACCGTAGCAAACAAAACCACACCTCTTCAGTCATTCTAACACCAGCCAGTAAAGCAGCATACAACCATTCTTCCAATACACAACACAAAACACACAAACACTACAAACTATTCCTTATGTGGGGGGCTTCGCCCCTCCACCCCCTACTTATATATACCAACTCCAAGCTCGTACCATAGCCTTGGAAGCCTCAGTAATCTGTAGTTGGCATTACTGAACTTATTGCACATTTCTCATCGACCTCAGGATGTGTCACTCTGTGAAGGCCAACCATGTATGTCCTGGGTTTCCGTTTTCAGAATTCTGCACTTTCGTTTTTTTTCTGCTTTCAATGTTCCATGTTCAATGTACTGCGATTCGGCATTATGTGTGTTTGAGGTTATGATATAAACCCGAAAAAAAGGAGATGTTATTTTGCCATTTTAATGCCTGCAGTCTGTCAGAGAAATACTTATCAAACCAGCAGAATGGTGATTCATCAAGTGCTAAGGAAATAGTTTTAAGTAGCAATTTTGGTGTAAAACAATATCAAATGCCTTAGATATGTCAATGAATACTGCTGAGGATAAGCTGCATGCATTTCTGTTTTGGTTTATACTGGTGTTGAACCTAATAAAGGCAATAATAGTACTGAAATTTGGGTCAAAGCTATGCTGTATAGAAGAGATAAGATTATTATCAGCAACAAACCTAAGAAATTGAGGTTGAATACATTTCTGTGGTACTTTAGACATATAGTATAGCGTGGCTATATTTCTGTAGCTGAAGAGGGCAATATAGTTGTCACCTTTATGAATGGGAAGGATATAGGGTTTTGTCCACAGAGCAGAAATATAGCTTTCCTGAAAAAAAAAAAACTTTAAGACTGAAACTAGATGAGCCAAAGCGTCGGCTGCAATTTTGATATATTCTGCTGGTCAGTTATCAGGAGTAACTGTACTTGATTTTAACTTGAGAAGATGCCTTTTGATTCTGGAAATGAGAACAAGTTGAAAGGAGAGACTTTTATGGTGACGTACAATTTCTGTACCAGGTGGCACTGCAATAGGAGATGTGTGATTAACAAGAGAAGTACTGTTTGTATGGAGTGGGAGCTGAAGTGGCTGGCATTATTATTTCAGCACTTAAAGATGGGCTTGGTTGAGTAATAAGGCCAGGGTTAGTAACTGATTAATAGATAACCAAAATCATTTCCAGTTGTTTTGATTTGTATTCTGAACATTGCTGTAATATGTTTTCTTAACTGAATTGATCTCATATTTGGCACGATTTCTGAGACACTTATGTTCTCAAGGTTTGACTGGATTTTTCTGTCTTTCCTTGTTTTCCATGCCCTTACAGAACTTTATTTTGTCCCGATAGCCAGGATGATGGACTGAGTGACTTTTTTGGTTCTGAGTTGAGCATGTTCATTTACGATATTTAGAAATGGACTAACTAGTGACACAGCTTTATTTAGTGGAGAGTTTTTATAGATTTTAAGTTAGCAGCAAAAGGATTTTTGGAACAAGGACAGATTGCATAAATGGTTGTAATGGTGATATTTATAGGTAAAGTTTTAATCTCTATTACAAAAGTAGGGAGGTGCCCAGCTAAGGTGTCATTTTGCTTGGGGTATTGGTGAGAATCAGGTCAATAGTTGATTTTTTATCGCTATTTTTGCTGCATTGGATAGGAGTGAAAATTAGTTGAGTAAGACCAAATAAGTTTATTGCTCTATTGGGATTGCATTTGTTTACTGATTTTCAATCAGTGCTTAAGTCAGCTAATATCTTTTGTTTCCTGTGGGATATCTGACATGGTTCAAGAGAAAAAAATCATCCAAACATGGACTTCTAGTTGTTTGATTTTGAATACTTCTACAGTTTACATTGAAGAAATGTAGGCATGTGGCTTTATTGGCTGTGTGTGTCAAGGGTTATATAAAAGGGTATAATGAACTTGGGTTTGTATGGACATCGCTGCATGGTTTTAAATTCCAAGGAAACAGGAGATAAGGAAAGAGCCAGTTGCATCTAATTTTAGATTTTAGGCCTAGTTTGTGGTTTTGGCAAAGATAAAGTTTCTTGGGCAGGTGAGTAAAGAATGATCTCAAAATGTTAGTAGCCATAGTAAAATGACAGTGAGTGGTGTTATGGAGTTGAATTTCTGAACCGTGGTAATAGATAATTAGTGGTGAGATAGTGATGAAAGAGAGTTTGATGGGCTTAATGGTGTGACAGTGATGAAAAACAGATGGATTAGTAATATTAGTGAAAGTAAATGTGTGAGTATCATTGCAGAAGGTAAGAAAGAGTTTGTGGTAATAGAAAAGGAATTGTGGTAATGCAGAAACTAGAGTAGGATAAGGTACGTGGAGAACGTTAGGGGAAAATAATAGGGTGGCATGGAGAATCAAGTATGTGCAGAGAATATTAAGGAGAATATTTGGGAGAAAAGAAATACAGAAGGATGGATAAAGCAAGTAGGAGCTGATGAAAGGTGTTGCACTGATATGTAGAAATAGGGTATTGGGGAATGAAGATCTCTGATGATGCTGGAAGCGTTGCAGTATTTAAATAGGCAAGGTAGGTAAGTGAAAGTTGGATGGGAGCTGGTGGAATGTCGAGGGGGATATGAAAGAGCGAGGAGGGTAGAGGTTGTGTGAAAATAGAGCAAAGGAAGGAGGAATATAAAGAAGAAATATGTATAACTATTTACACAGACATGTGAGAGCTGTGGTTATTTTTGAAGATGTGAGGCCAGAGCATAGGAAGTAGTGTGTTTGTTGTAACAGGTTTTTATAGGAATACTATAAGTGTCGATGAGCTGGAAATAGAGGAAAATAAATGGTCCATAGGGATAAAGTGAGGGTTAGTGCAGAAGAGTCTGAATAAAAGTGGGGATTGTATATCAGAGGCAACATTATCATAGTAGATGACTTTAATACTGATTAGATAGATTGTATATTAGAGGTAATGTTATCATAGTAGATGACTTTAATACTGATTAGATAGATTGTATATTAGAGGTAATGTTATCATAGTAGATTACTTTAATACTGATTAGATAGAATAATTATCACTGACAACTCTAAATCACTATGCACATCAATTAATATATATGGAGTTACACAGCTGATCTTGCAACCTACCAGAGAATACAAAGCAACAGGCAAGCAAAGCATGCTAGACTAGGCACTAACAAGAATTCCTGGTGAGAAACCCTAAGGGGCTGGGCACTAGCAACAACTCCTGGTAACAAAACATATGGGAATGGGCACAACAACAACTCCTGCTAACAAAGCATACAAGACTGGCCAATAACAACAACTTCTGGTAATAAAGCATGCTAGACTGGGCACTAACAACAACTCTTGGTAACATTACTCAGTCATGAATTTACTTTCTGCTATAAATGATCGTCAACCTATGTACACAGTGTGAAAGAAGCAAGCAAGTAGTACTAATATGTCTTCAAGGCAGTTTCAGTCCAACAAAAGTAAATCAATTAATAAATTATTCTTAACTCAGCAGCTCCTTTGCAGAGACATTTAAATGTAGAGTAGCACTGTGGCTAGCACTTAAAGCAAATAGCTAATCCCAGAGACAAAGCTTGGAAATTATGGGGGAAAAGATTCTACACGTGATAAAAAAAGAGCACCAAGTTTTGCACTCCCTCTCAAAACTAAATCAGTCAAACAAAAAATACACACAAAAATAATGTTCATTTGTAAACCATAAAAAACAAACCTACTCAATTACGGCATGCTATTAATGACTTAAACTACAAAAGCAAAATCAAGCTAATTCAGACACATAGGATATTTATTACATCACAGATAGTAATGTGAGGTCACATTTCATAAAGGCCACTTCTATAACCAAGCAACATATTCCTTGCAGTCAAATGACAGCAGCACAAGTGGCATAACAGGATTATTCTGTCTCCATTAAACAAACCAAAATAACTATTAAAACAACAACCAGCATCTCAAGTTCCAGACAATCGTCCACCAGAATACGGTCATATAGCAGCAGAAACAATTCGCATCAAGTCACATTGTTTTTAAATAAAGCTGTATTTACAAAACAGAATGTCATAAAACTCTGGAAAGAATTGTATATAATCCTATTATCAAACGTGGGTCCTCAAATGATTTTTCCAGTTATAACAATACTATCTCCTATTTCAAAAATCCTAAAAAAGTGTGTTCATAAACAAATAATGAGCTTTCGTATAAACATAATTTAATTTTTCCAGTGCAAGATGGATTCTACCCAAACCATAGTATTGAAGTAGCACTACTTACTTTCTTAAATGAAGTCAATAAAAAAAATGAAAGTGTACATGATGATTCTCTTTTCCTAGATTTAACTAATCATTTCATACTCTCTGTTTTTGAACCGTTACTCAACAGATTGGCAAAATATGGCCTGGGTAAAGAAGCCCTTAACTGATTTAATATCTGTCTTATCAATGTTTAATGTATGCATGATGTCAGGATACTTACTATGATTAATTACCACCAAAATATGGCATGGGAAAAGAAACCCTTAACCAGTTTAAAGCTACTTTATCAATGCTCAGTGTGTGTACGATGGCAGGACCCTTCATCTGATTACCTACCTAATACAGGTGCTGCAACACAAGGCTACATTTTAGGTCCACTTTTATTTACTATATTTGTCAATGATATACACAGGATAACAGGAAACACTGTCCTAGTACAGTATATGTGTGATTCCAAAAACATATCCCCTGCAACCACAACACTTTAACTACAAGCAGTCTAACAATGATCATTGAATTCTTCAGAGAAATGTCTCAATGAGTCCTACCTTCTCATTAATCTTAAAAAATAATGAATACATAATTTGATTGTGTTAAAGTCACAAAACCATGACAGAAATCAGTAAAAAAAATCACTGAATGATTCATCTATACAAGTTGTAATGCTGACAAACAGTTGAGGACTAGCTCTCAATGTTTATCTCCAGAGTTAGGACCAAAGCAAAAAAAAAAAAAAAAAAAAAGAAAAATAAGGGAAAACTCCAAATTAAGGGCACTCATTAAATGATGTTACTACTAACTTACAACTTCTCTGAAAAATATTGAATTTTAGGAGGGATGGAGCAAACGTTAGAAAAAAAAGCAGTGCTCTTGCAGATGTCAGACAGTTGATAGGTAGTGAATGGAGTAATAAAAGACCACCACCTGAAATATAAAAATCATGTTAACTATGGAATAGCCAAAAAAAAATGAAGAAACTAAGAATGCTGTGCAAAGTTAAACCATATGTAACTGACCTATTTGCAGTCTTTACAGCTCAATTGCAATTACTCTCTACTCTATTTTACATATATATAATATATATATATATATATATATATATATATATATATATATATATATATATATATATATGAGATCCAGACACATGCTCGACTAGCATATGTCCGAATCACAAAACATCGAACACACATACACGAAAGCGCTTAACATCGACAAGCACTTCCGTGTATCTGCGCCTGTTTCGTAGATTGGACTACAATGAGGGTAAGGGAAAATTCCCTTTTCCCCACTGTAGTGTGATTGCGGAGTGAGAATAATAAAGTAGGGGGTGTTGGAGGCACAGGGGGGCAAAGCCCCCCTGCAGAAACGTACACATACACGGAAGCGCTTTTCGATGTTAAGCACTTTCGTGTATGTGTGTTCGATGTTTTGTGATTCGGACATATGATAGTCGAGCATGTGTCCTAGACCTATATATATATATATATATATATATATATATATATATATATATATATATATATATATGTACACACTGTTGACTCTCATAAATATATAAAAAAGTCCTGAATCCACTTGAAATTGCTTATAACAAAATAGTCAGATTTGTAGCTAAGATACTCAGCTGAGCAACTCTGTACTGCCTTGAGTAGATTAGGAGAGCATGAGCCACAAAATGTACTACCATTTATAGGTTCATAGGTTAGTACTAGGCTATCGGCCCTAGGGCCTATACAAGCCTAGCCATAACAATTCACTGGCTATTTCTTCCCACACTATTTACTTCCCTGGACCCCTGTCTAGCAGGGCGACTGACGTGATCACTGGGGTGAATTTCCTTTCTCCCATCCAATCATCAAGGTTCCTTTTGAAGAGGGCCAAAGAGGCGCTCTGCTTGACATGTATGGGCAGTCTATGCCAGAGATTTAACAAAGTAATGTTATTTATAACATCAGGTACAAACATCACAAATGCCCAACTATCACAAACATAATGCAAAATTACACTCCTCCAAGATTACTTCATTCATTTAATCAAAATCAGCTGTTCATATTAAAATTGCTTATCTATTTTGGTGACTCACTGTACTCTGCCTTCATTGCTAAACTCTGTTACTCTGTCCAAAATGAAATAGAATCAGAATCAAACACCAAAACCTTACTACAAAAACTAAAGCGTTAGTGAGTAACAAAGTGGCAAGTGACATTGTTAGTATGACATGCACACACACACACACACACACACACACACACACACACACACACACACACACACACACACACACACACACACACACACACACACACAAACCAGTGATTTAGTATCATCACTGATCAAAGTACCAACAATCTGCTTTCTAAATACTTGTTTGACAGATCACATCTCCCTTCATTTTAATAAACATATAATATCATCTTCCTACCTTTATTTATCCTTGTAAATCCTTATTCTTCTACCATTTACTTTCTCCCTTTGTCTCTGCTGCCCTATCTCCCTTTCTCCTGTCTCATGTTCATTCTACTTATCCCTTTCATTTTATAAACCTCTACTATCTTTCTGTCTCCGTTTTCCCTCTTTTCTTTAATGTTACATATTTACTGCATTTATAAATATAATCGTCTTAAGAAAGCTATTACAGTGATTAATGCAATATGTCTTTGTACCTGTATGTACTAACATAAATATCTGCAAATACCTATGCATTTTATTTATACTACTGTATTTGTAGAACTATCTCCCTGGGCTTCCACTGAAAAGTGTCTGTTAGCCTGGGTGGGTTGTCCTGATCAACAATGGAGATAGACAGAGAAGCAAACAAAAATGAAACACTCAAACAAGTAAAGAAAATAATTGTAAGCCTGGTTTGATTGTGACACAAACATGTACAGACCCTGAAGCTGCGGAAGCAAATCTAAAAAAAAAAAGTCAGAGCACAGGGATGCTGCATGGAGTCAAATCTTAAAGACCCACAACTTGTGCTGGATGTAAGTTCTTTCCTGAAAGATTAGCAAGTATCAAAGTAAAACATTAAAAAAGAAAAAGGACTGTGCAACAAGACTAGGAAGTTATTCCTTTAAAAGCGAACCACTGACTGAGATGCAGCTTGTGAAACAAAGGGATTAAAATGAAGACCATCCTGATGCTATAGAAACTGCAGTTACCTGCAGAAAGTGGAACACATAGCTAAGTATACAGTAGCAGCAGAAGTCTTACGTTAGTCAGTGCTGTGGCACAGGGGGATAAAGCATTGACTGTGGCCTAGCCGACTTGGATTCAATTAGTGGCTTGGGTAAATGAGACACTGGCAGGTAGGGATGGGTGTGCTCATCCTGGAGGGGGAGGCACACACATGCACGCACCTCAAGTTCGATCTATGGTATGATGAGTAGAGGGCATGGTGCAATGGGAGACTAGGAGGGGGTACTGATTGAGTCAATGCAGAGACAGGGTGATGGGAGACTAGGAGGGGGTGCTGATTGAGTCAATGCAGAGACAGGGTGATGGAAGACTAGAAGGGGGTACTAATCGAGTCAATGCAGAGATAGGGTGATGGACGACTAGGAGGGTATACTGATTGAGTCAGTGCAGAGACAGGATAATGGGAGAGTAGAAGAAGGTACTGAATGAGTCAATGCAGAGACAGGATGATATGCCAGACTGCCCTCATTGCACATTCACTCTTGGACATGAGTGTCTGTAGATAGAGGGGAGAGGTACTGGGTAGGGTATAACAAAGAAACACTCCCAGCAGTAATAGGAGTCCTTGATTACCACCTCACCAGTACTTGATGTAAGGTTAAGTAGAGTCCAGAGGAAGCTCAAAGTAGGTCCAGTAGACCTGGTGAATGAGGAAAGGAGCTGGTGACAGCTGATGGTCAGTTGTGGGAGAAAATAGAAGTCTTATGTTGCAGTGAAGAACGTACGCCAATAAAGTCAGAACTGTAGAGTGAAAATGCTAATCTGAATTCTAATATAAGAGAGAGAGAACTGGACAGCAGAAACATTGCACCTGAATTGATGCCAGAATAACCACAAATAAGCTCTGCTATCCAAAACTTTGACAGAAAACAGACCATGCCAACTTATGTTGAAGCCAAGCTGCAGAGTGCATGTGACAATGGAGATCTTATCTAAGATGATTCCTGCTATGAAATGTCAAGACTTCCAGGAATGAATAAACATTTGACAATGCAAACAGAGCAACCTAACAAAGCTTTATTCTAGATGAGCAATCAAGAGAAGCAAATGAGGGAAATACATCAGCAAATGACAGAAGTGCAATAGGATACTACAAGTAGTCCAAAAACAAGGAACTCAGTGATGAACTGCACAGTTACAAAACAGCAAACATAGTAGACCTGCACAGTTTATTTGGGTCTACTAAGGATACTACAAGTGTTGTATCCATCCACATGCAAGAGATTGGCCCCTTGTCATGAGGTCATGCATGACAAATTCAAGAAGAATTTCTATTCATCTGCCAATGACAGACTTACCAAAACACAACTGACAACATCCATGAAGATTCCAGCATTGGTGGGAAGACATGTGTCAGTAGCCAAGGAATTATCTGATATGCCAGAAAGGGGCAGTCAGCTGTATACTCCATGCATATCTGGTAATTCCTCTTTAGTGAGTAAAACTGAGAAACAGTCACCCACAGATGCTATACAAATGTCCATAGAAATGGAGTAAATTGCATGCTTCTTCTCAAGCTGGGCAACTAGTTGGTGATTTTGCTAGAAACTATTCCAAGTTACATTATTCTTTGCAAAGTGTTGCAGCCTATGCACGTCAAGCATGTTCAGTACTTTTAGTACAGAAAAAAAGACCATATTATTCAGTGTTGTTGACACAAACTCTAATAAGGCCTGGTGTGATACACACATTGATGAAGACATTCTGGCAGAGCATATCTGAGAACAAAGAAGAGTCCCAATCAGTCAGGGGGACCCTTACTTGAGAATGACCTAGCTTCTAGGAGTAGCCTTGGCTGATAGGGTAGCTCAAGGTTCATTCACCCACCCACCCCCTTCTGAGCTGGGGAGGCAGTTTAACATTGTAGGATGAGAAGCACTTTGTAAGAGGGTTTTATCCAGTCATGATGAGATTAATCTTTGAACCCTGTTTAGAGTATGTGTGTCTGTCCCACTCATACACCAGATAAATGAGAGAAATGCCCCACTCATACACCAGATAAATGAGAGAAATGTCCCACTCGTACACCAGATAAATGGGAGAACTGACCTGTTCATACACCAGATAAATGAGAGAAGTACCATACTCATTCATCATAAAAATGGGAGAACTGCCCCACTCATACACCAGATAAATGGGAGAAATGCCCCACTCATACACCAAATAAATGGGAGAAATGCCCCACTCATACACCAGATAAACTGGAGAAATGCCCCACTCATACACCAGATAAACTGGAGAAATGTCCCACTCCTACACCAGATAAATGGGAGAAATTCCCCACTCATACACCAAATAAATGGGAGAAATGCCCCACTCATACACCAGATAAATGGGAGAAGTACCACACTCATACATCATACAAATGGGAGAACTGCCCCACTCATACACCAGATAAATGGGAGAACTGATCCGATCATACACCAGATAAATGGAAGAAGACCACAACTGAGGTATGGTCTACGGAAACCTTGGGACACATGAGCAACCAAGAGAAGTGAATTAAAGTGATGCATCAGCAAGTGAGAGGAGAAGAGAAGAGAAGAGAAGAGAAGAGAAGAGGAGAGAAGAGAAGAGAAGAGAAGAGAAGAGAAGAGAAGAGAAGAGAAGAGAAGAGAAGAGAAGAGAAAACAAGTTGTTTTTGGCTAAATGTCAGCAATACTAGAAAAAAAATAATTGCTGCGTACTAGAGAGTTAAACAGACTGGTAAGAGAAAACCACACAAAAATATACCATATTACTGTTCCAAAACAAAAGAAGGAAGCACTAACCTCTGTAGTACATTTAGCAGCAGACACTAGCAGATCTGATGAAGAAAGAAATAAATTTGACCTGTATGCCTGCTGTTCAAATAAATAAGATGCTACAGAAACAAAAACAAAAGGAAATCCTGTTACGAAATAATGATTTCTGAGCTACCTGTCAGAACAGACCTGAGTGCACACCATTCCAGAGTAACATATTAAGATTTTACAGAACAGCACAGTTACAGGAAAAGGTAGAGCAAGACAGAGTACAAAAGAAAGAAATTAAGTTGAGGATGATACAGGAGTTAAGTAAGTCGAATATCCTTGTATTGATTGTTTCATGAGGATTTGGGACTATCAGGTTCTGTAATTATTTTAAGAAAGTTAAACAGCAGTTTGAAATTTTACAGCTTCTTAACACCTAGGGTTGATGAGCAAATAAAAAGGCTGGTTCAAAATAATTAACCATATTAGACCTAAAAAGGGACACTGGCATATCCTGCTAATGGCTAAAACCAATGAGAAAACCAGTTTTTCAACACCAAAAGACCTCTTCTAGTATGCCATTCTTCTTTTTCTGGGTTACACAGTGCCCCTGTGCCTTGTCAGGTACTTATAGACAAAGTCATAAAACCCATATCACATATGTTACCAATTAGCTAGACAATGTAATAATACACTCAGAGGATTTTGACTTCTGTCTAGCTATGGTGGAGGTTGCACTACATTCTCTGGGACAGGTCAGATGGAGCCAACAAATGCAAGTTAGGCATGACAAAGGTGATTGAAAGTAGGATTGCTAAGCTCTAGGAAAAAAAATTAAAACTGTGCAGAACTGGTCTCTTTCTGGCATCAAGAAACAAACAAGAGCATTATTGGTGTTACCTGGGTGCTATCAAACATCTGTACCCACTTTGCAGGTTTGACCAAAGGAAATATGTCCCTTAAGATGAAGTAGACATTATGGCAGATACTGTTTTTAATTAGCTAAAAAGAATGCAATCCTTGCCTCAAAACTGTACAGAATTTCACAGAGCATCCAGATTTTGCCTAATATTTTTGGCCTGTTCCTCATAAAATTTGTGGTTTTCTAACAAATCATTGAGGATTGAAATCACTAGATAAGGGCATACGTTTCAGTTTCAGATTTCATACCCTATAGAAATGCAAACTATTGCAAAATCTGTTATACTAGCAATTTTCTAAGTTTATAAAAGCAATATTTAAAATGTTTTCCCAATTCTGGGCCTTTATCATTCCCCCATTGTTTTTGGCTTTGTCCAGAATGCTTGCTTTAAGATGTTGAAAAGTAGGTTCAGAGCTTATGTTCACCTGTCCACTTTTCAATGGCATTTTACAGCATACAGTGATGCATCACAGATGGGTCTATGGGTCAGTGTTATCACAGACCTCCGACATGAAATAATATTCCATATTTTTTAGTTGAAAATAAAGTGGAACAGAAACCAAGTATTTGACTGTTGAGAGAGAATGTTTGGCAATCGAGCAGGCATTATTGTCATTAAAATATGACCTTCTTGGCTGAGAATGTGGACTGGTTACAGACGATGCTCCACTACTGTGGTTAAATAGACAACAGTATTGGAACACAAAACTATGTAGATGTACTCTTTCGTTGCAACCTTTTAAATTTATGGTGAAACAGAGAACAAGCTCAACCAACCATAATGTAGATAGCCTGTTTAGGACTAACAGTTCATCTACTGAGCCTGAAATGGAGGATTTCAAGTTGGGAGATCGCTGTAATATAGTGTGGTGCTTCTCACCAGAATGTGTGATACACAAATTATGTAAACAGTTGCAAACAGATCTGTGGCTATAGGAAAACAAATCCCCCTTTGCATCAGTAAGATAAGATTTTTGCATGTTTACATTAATAGAATCAGTTATGCAATTAAACTATTCTGAGAAGACATGGGCATCTCCTATTGAAAGAATCCAGAGAGAAAAGACTTTACAAAAGAGCATATGTTTCCTATGAGTTTTTGATTCTGGCTTCTTACCAATGCAAAAAGGAATTGTTGGACTAATTTGGAAGTTACTGTTGTCCTATCTGTGTGGGCTCTGTGACTTTTCTCAAAAAAGGTACTCTAGTTCAGAAAATTATTTTCCTGCAGTTGGTTATATAAGAAAAAACAACTTCCTAATCCTTGGACTTTTGGGGCATTAATTGGAAATTAGAGAGTGTGTGTGTGTGTGTGTGTGTGTGTGTGTGTGTGTGTGTGTGTGTGTGTGTGTGTGTGTGTGTGTGTGTGTGTGAAATGCCCAGTTAAATACTGGTAGTTGGAATTTCTGAGACTCCAGCCTTGTACCTTAAGTATAGGAGCCTGTATTTTCTACCCACACCACCACTTGTGACTCAGAGAGTTTAGCCCATAGGTCTCAACTGTCTAAAATTTCACAAAATATTTGGCTCATACTTTTGGTCTGTTCCTCTTAAAATGTCTGCTTTTCTGGCAAGTCAGTGAGAATGGAATTCACTAAATAATGATAGCCCTTTAATTTTCAGTCTTCCTATCTTTTTTGGAAACACATGGTAACACAAAATATTCAGTCTTCCTATCTTTTTTGGAAACACATGGTAATACAAAACACTATTTTAGCAACTCTCTAAGATTATACAAGCAATATTTAAAATGTGTCCCTGGTTTTGGGCCTTTGCCCCCACCCCAAGAAATGTTGGCTTTTTCCAGATTTCTTCTGCTGTGAAATTGAGATGTTTATTTGTGTCAGGTGGATGGTGCAGTGGTAGTGTCGCCTCCCCGCAAGTGGTTCTCTAGTTTGATTCTTGGCTGGGGTGCCTTCTGTGTGGAGTCTGTATGTCCTCCCTGTGCTTGTGTAGGTCCCTTCTGGGTGCACCAGTTTCCTCCCATTTACAAAGACATATATGTCTAGAGCATTTCTTCCTGGGTCTCTGTTGAAAAATGGCTTTGTTCCAAGTTGGACTTTCCTGTTAAATAAATAAAAATTTTACAATGAGCTGAGAGCTTCAGGGGAAGAGAAATTTAGTGCTGCTTATTCCAAATTGGCTTGCATTGTTAGTAGCACAATAAGTACTAGTCTTACTTTTGATGCAAAAGGCTATGGGTTCTACTCCCACAGTATGCAGATGGATCAAGGATACTCTACTATGTTGTACTTTAAAGAGTGTGGATGCTGCAGTCCTGTGAATGCCCTCCTTTGGAGGAATTACCTAGTAACTATGAACTTGTTATCAGTTTGCCATCCATTCCCTATTGCAATATTACTAGCTTATCATTTTTTAATGTAAATTAGGCAAATTATTCTTCAAGGGCAACAGCCACTTTAATTGTAGATGAAACAATGAAATATTAAGTTGTTTCTTAGCAGCAACCACTTCATTAGCTACAGGGCCCTTTAATGTGGAATTATTGATGACTTACTTCTGCAGAGATTTTGCATATTTACTGATACTGGTGGATTGTAATGACAGAAGTTTGAGTGGCCTTTTATGGTTGAAATTTTATGAAATGGATAGTTTTATCATTATTGGTTCATACATTTTGTTTCATTGCTTACTAGAATACTGTTCAAAACTACAAATTTAAAACACATTCTAACAATTGGTGCTGTATTATATAAGGAATATAATTGAATTCAGTCAGGAAGTTGAATCAAAGAATGCATACATATATGCATGGCTTAAAAATGTGTTTGAAAACATCTCAGAGGAAATTGTGAAAGGCTCAAAATCATGAGCAAATTTTAAGATTTACTCTTGTTATACCAAAGCAATGGATGAAGGTAAAACAGTTCACACCATATTACCATGACCTGGCCAAGCCTTTTGACACAATCCCCTACTCAGGTGTAGAACAAAAGATACATAATGTAGGAGCAAACACTTACATCACCAGCTGGATTACCATCTTGCTCACAGGATGCAGGTGATCAAAACAGGGAAAGAGACCAATCACCAATAGAGTCCCCCAGGGTTCAATGCTGAGACGTTTTCTGTTTGGCATATACATCTCAAAAGTAAAAGGAAATACCAAAGGGCTTTGGCCGGCTAAGTCTGAGATGACTGCAAGTTAGGAGCAGTTACTGAATCCCCAAATGACTTAACCATCATGCAGGAAGGTTTGTCCCAAATAATAAATGGTGTCAAAATCATGACAATGCCTTCTGAGAACTGACCCAATTGTTTGACATTTGGAAATTTGTGTGTACAGTGACCTAACTTTTGACCAGCATGTGCCCAGAGTCATAAGAAAGCCTTTCTATATTGCACAGCTTATAAATAAATTGATTGTGACTAGATCTAGAGATGTTGTTGTCCCCCTTTACGAAGCTCTCATTAGGTCAATCATTTTGTATAATGCCCACTTTGGCATGTAGCTGTTCAGCCCCATGCAACAATTGGATACCTTCAGAGATACCTTATTAAAAGGATGCAAGTCCTAAACAATAGGTCTTGCATGGACCATCTCAAAGATTTTTTTTTACTATACTCAGTATCCTACAGAGTGGTTAGAGGTGACATGTCTGGCATACAAGGCATATTCCGATGTAATACAGATGGACCTACTGAACATCAGCAAGTCAAATGGCATCAGAAATACTCAGTCTAGGTATCTAAACTGAATGTTGTGGAGAGATGGATATATATCACAGAGGCTACCACTGTTCCAAAATAGACTATCCGTACAAATAAAGCAATGCTCATCCATCCATATTCAAATGCAACTTGGATCTAAGGATGGGTAATAGAAAATGTACTCCAGGATTACCCCTCATGCCACTAATGGATAGAAGCAGTCCTTAAATGCTGCATCCCTTATAAGGATCCCCTCAGATTATCTATGTTATGATCACAGTTATTCTCACTAGGGCTAATATACAATTATCAACCATGGGATAGGTAAGACCAATCAGAAAATGTTAATTCAAGCACCAAAAGGGAATTGGCTAAGCTTAACATGTCCTCCAAGTGAACCTATGTTGTGGTAGCAAATGGTTATAAAAAAATTGCCCTTTTTAGATCACTAAGTGCCCCTCTCCCCCCCCCCCTCCCCCAGTCTTCAACAGCTTCTGGCTCATATGAGCAGGCAACTGAGTAAATGTCAGGAAAATCCTACTAGGACAGCTGAACTTTATTTGGGGTTAATCAGAGTCTCTTTAATTGATGGCAGGTTTATACCCAAAAAGACTGAATGCTGTAATTAAATTAAAAAGTGCTTCAACAAAGTATTAGTTTAAGGGTGTGCACAAACAACAAAGTATTAGTTTAAGGGTGCGCACACTTTTGCAACCATTATATTGCACATTTTTTATATATTTCCCCTAACAGATTTGTTTATTTTTCAATTGAATTGTACAGGTTATAGGTTACATTAAAGGTGGGAAAAGTTTTGAAATGATTTATTGTGGTCTCATTTTTTTATATCACTAGAACCTGGCATTTTAACAGGGGTGTGTAAACATTTTATATCCACTGTGTGTGTGTGTGTGTGTGTGTGTGTGTGTGTGTGTGTGTGTGTGTGTGTGTGTGTGTGTGTGTGTGTGTGTGTGTGTGTGTGTGTGTGTGTGTGTGTGTGTGTGTGTGTGTGTGTGTGTGTGTGTGTGTGTGTGTGTGTGTGTGTGTGTGTGTGTGTGTGTGTGTGTGTGTGTGTGTGTGTGTGTGTGAGTGTGTGTATATATATATATATATATATATATATATATATATATATATATATATATATATGTGTGTATATACATGTACATACCTATGCAATGAGTCATTGATATATATATATATATATATATATATATATATATATATATATATATATATATATATATATATGAGTGTGTGTGTGTCTTTGTGTCTGTAGGGTTGTCAGATATTCTGTCAAAACAACAGAATGCTGACACTTAGCACCTAAGAGACTGATACCATTTGATCGACACTGACAGGTGGTTGACAGGTATGCAAGATCAACAACCCCCACATGGGGGAGTATTTCCTTCTCCTGGGGATTGTGAGATCTTTAAGTTAGTATATATAATTAGTAGGGTGTGCAGAAGGACTTGCAAAAAAAAAAAACCTGGTACAGCTGACCAAAACTCAGCTTACTGCATGTACCAGCTTTTTTTGTGTGCAAGATCAGGTGACCTTGCAGTAGGGAATGGGAAATTTGCCCTTTCCTCACTGTAGTGCAATCTTGGAGTTGGTATATACAACTGGAAGAGGATGTTGGGGGTGTCATTCAATATTATTTTCTTATCTTTTGATATATGGACATACATCCGTATCTATATATCTATATATCTATATATCTATAGATAGATAGATACAGATACAGATACAGATATATCTATCTATCTTTCTATCTATCTATCTATCTATCTATCTATCTATCTATCTATCTATCATTCTTATGGTACGAGCCTGAGTATCGAAATTTCATACAGTGATATGCACTTTTTCCTCTATGTTGAACTGTATGACAATAAAGTTTACTTTGACTACTATTTATCTATATGTGTGTGTGTGTGTGTGTGTGTGTGTGTGTGTGTGTGTGTGTGTGTGTGTGTGTGTGTAAAATGTGATGGAATGATGACTAATCTGATTGCTAGTTATCTGTATATCAAGAAATCCAAAAAGCAGGCAAACAAGGAAAAATCACACAAATAAACCAAAGAATGCCACTGTTCAGTGAAACAAAACAACTCCTTTGCTCTGATTGTAAGGTGTTATTGACATCTGCGAGTAAAGGAGTGATTTTGTACAATGGAGTGGATTGGTTTGTGATAGCCCACATCTGAGGAAGTGCTAGAAGTGAAAATGAAGTGTTGAATACGTTTATGTGTCTTGTTATTTTGCGGCTCTTACTATTAAACGGAAGTCTGCTTACATTTCCTCTGTGGCTTTATTGTTTCGCTGAACAGCGGCATCCAGGTTCATTATTTGGTTTATCTGTATATCAAGTTTATACTAAGTATGGGAAAAAAAAATTGGTGGAGGCAGCTTAGGGCTCATATTCAGATAATCAACCCTTCTCCTTCACAGACTTGAAAATACCACTGGCAGATATTTTTTTTTCTTGAGGAAATACTTTCAAAAAATGGATTATAGAGAGTCTATAAATAAAGCTATTACAAGGAAAATTGTAAACGTGAATGTACCACCCACTATAAAGCCAACAAAGAGCGTATAATTGACTTTTTAAATATCATTTTAAATAAATGCCTATAGTTCTACCAAGATATAAAACTTTGAGCTCAGATTTTCAACATACCATCATTAGACCACATCTACCTGTAAAATTACATTGCATTTGTGCAACTCAGATCTAGAATGTGACTTATAAAATTAGCTACAAGATGACATTTAAAAGAGGAACATACCTCTCAACCTGGAAACATCAAAAATCTGGACAAAGGTCCATCCAAAAAATTGGGACGCAGATTAACATAAAATTTGCATACATAATCATGTAAGTCCACCCACTCCGATGGAATTGTGGGATAGCAACATGAAGATTGAAGTCACTAAATAATAAATAATTACAGACATTTGAATTTCAGACTTCATATCCATCAGAAAACACATAATACTGAATAATAATGCAAAACATATTATTCTAGCAACTATCTGAGTTTACAGGAGCAATATTTAAAATCTCTCCCTCCCTATTTTGGGCTTTTGTCCCACCATTATATTTGGCTTTGTCCCGATTTCTTGCTCTGAGAGATTCAGAGGTATGTCTCTATATCCAGTCTTCTCCATTGTACTTGCCATGAAACATAGGAAGCTATGCATATTTACAAAAGAATAAACTCAATTTGTATTCCAGTTGTAGTTGTACTGAATTTAATATCTTGCCCTTTTGGTTCCTTATAAACAAACAGCAGTATAGACCTGTAAATAATATAACAGTTGCTTTGAGTTTGGGCCGTGCCAGTTAACAATAAGTAAGCACTAAACAATGTAGTAACATAACATATAAGACCAAAATAAAACAGCGCTGCCTTCAGCAGTGCAGCCTGGTATCTTAAACTACACTGCATCTCTTTCCTCTACTACTACATAGTTACAACAAGACAGGCAGATATGTTGACACAACCAATGTAATCATGTCATGGCATGGCATTTAAATAAAAAAAAAAATACAAAACTGCAAACAATACACACCGTTTTCTCCAAGCATTTTGAAATGGCAGATAATCTGTCTGAATCTGTCAATAACATTGTCAACTGCATCCAACTGCTAGTGCATGTGTATACACACACACACACACACACACACACACACACACACACACACACAGACACACACACACACACACACACACACACACACACAGACACACACACACACACACACACACACACAGACACACACACACACACACACACACACACACACACACACACACACACACACACACACACAGACACACGCACACACAGACACACAGACACGCGCGCACACAAAGACACACACATACACACACACACACACACACACACACACACACACACACTCACACACACACATCACATAAGAAACTTTTATAAAGCTTTCTCACTGTTTTACACTCTGTACAATAATTTGAAAGAAAGTCTTGTTGACATTTTACCTGCTACTAAGGATAAGGAAGCATCTTTGGGTACACCTCAGGAGGTCAAGTGATGAGTCACAAAAGTTTACATAAGAAGGGACAGACACAGATCATTCCAACACCGACACTGCTGTTCACTTGTGGGAGAACTACGAGTGGTCATTTTGTAAGTGTAATAAGGAGCATTGAGGTGTGTATGGCACAGATATTGCCACATGCCTAGAAACTGCAAAGCACAAGCCTTTCTTCAGGCTGGTGCCTCACAACACCTCATGCCATGCAGTAATGCCATTCATACCAGCTTATGCCTTATTGCATAAATGCAGTCATACATGATGGCGGCATTGACAAAAAGGCAGGAGTCAAGAGCTGGAAGTGGCAGAGTTAAAGATGTTAAGATTTGCACTGGGTATGACAAGGATGGACAGGATTAGGAATCAGTATATTAGAGGGTCAGCTCAGGTTGGAAGCTTTGGAGAAAAAGTCAGAGAGGCGACATTGCATTGGTTTGGACATGTGCTGATGAGGGATGATGGGTATATTGGGAAAAGGATACCGAGGCTGGAGCTGCCAGGTAAGAGGAAAAGAGAAAGGCCTAAGATAAGGTTTATGGATGTGGTTTGAGAGGACATGCAGGTGATTGTTGTGACAGAGCAAGATACAGAGGACAGGAAGAAATGGAAACAGATGATATGCTGTGGTGACCCCTAATGGGAACAGCCAAAAGAGAAGAAGAAATGTTTTAAGGAAAAACAATGCTTTCTGGACTGTTACAGTACTCTGACAAGGTACAAGGAATTCTACAAGTGTATGATAAGCTGTCTTTGTGTTCCTATTCAAGGGAAACATAGTCATGATTTGGAAGTGGAGAAAATTGCACAGTAATGTACCAGACTATAAAAGAGCAAATCACACTGAAATATATCATAGTTGCAGACAACAAAAATGTTCACAGCAGCAGTTGTGCTGCAACATCTAGCAGCCAATAGCACCCCCACTTATAGGTTCATAGGGGTGTAGTAGGCAAATGAACACTAGGGCCTTTTGAATCCTAGCCATGCATCTCAAATCATGACACGTTCTGGTACCCTTGATAAGTGTAAACATGGGTTTGGGAGATGAAACATTTACTAGCCTCCCTAGCCAAGAAAAATCACAAAGCATTTTTAACTATATCCAAATCTTAAGGGGAATACCCAGCTATGTACAGAGCTGGTTGTACATAGCACCACCCATACTCAACTAGAGGAAATAGCCAACATGCTAGCTGACAGATTTGTATCAAACTTTACCCCCCCCCCCATCCCTATCAGTTGTCCCCAAAATCATATCTGCCACCATTCCTCAGCCTATTATCTCAAGAGAGCAAGTAATCTATGCGCTGTCTAAGGCTAAAAACATGGCATCAATGGGCTCTGACAACATCCCAGGTTGCCTGTTAAATAACTTAAATATGACCTAGCAGACTCACTTGGATTCCTATTTAACCACATCCTCCAGATAGATATGTTCTGGCAGCAACAGTCAACCCTCTGTTCAATGGGGGACCATCAGACCCATAAGCCTAACTAGCCTCATCTGTAAGGCCCATGGAAAGAATCATCATGGGCCTTATCAACAAGGATATAGGTAATCTCCAGACTCTAGACCCAACCCATTTCAAATGTGTTAAGGGTAGATCGTGTCTGCTGAAGCTTGTTGACATCTTCAAGAAGGTAACCAAGACCATGGATGAGGAAAAGACTGTGCATACTACCTACAATGACCTGGCCAAGGCATTTGACACAATATACCACTCAGGTATTATTATTATTATTATAGAGAAACTCTGTCAACTGGGCATAAACCCTGCATCACTAGGTGGGTAGTCAAGTGATTCACCAATAGGACACATACTGTCAAAGTAGGTGAATTCACCTCTAGTAAGAGGCCAGTCAACAGTGACATACCACAGGGCTCTGTACTAGGCCCTTTTATATTTGGCATTTATTTCTCAGAAGTCAAGGCAACTATAGATGGCCTTTGGCTGACCAAGTTCAGAGATTACTGCAAATTGGGGATAATCTTTGAATCCCCGAATGATACTGATATACTGCAGAAAGGATTAACAAATGATTGGTGCCAGAGATGGATTGAAACTAAATGAAAAAATGCATAATTATTCCCTTTGGGAAAATCACCAATCCCAGCTAATTATATAGACAGAAGTCTCCTAAGAGTATACCCAGTGGTATATGATCTGGATAGTCAGTTTGTTAGCAATTTGAACTTCTACCACCATGTTAAAATTTATGGTGAAACAGAGAACAAGCTCAACCCTATGGTGAGAAAATCCTTCTGTGTGGGGCAAATCCTATGTAAGGGCATGGCATCCAGATCGAAGGACATTATAATTCTATTGTACCCTGCCCTCATCAGACCAATAATTGAGTACAATGCACCCTTTAGCATGTACTTCACCAGACATCTGCAACAGCTGGAGTGACCCCAGAGGTTTCTCACCAGGAGGATACAGGGTATAGAAAACAAGTCTTACACAGAAAGATTGAAAGACGTATCACTGTATCCTGTCTCCTACAGACTACTAAGGGGCAATCTCTGTCTGGCCTACAGGGCAGTCTCTGATCCAGCCCTGATGGAAATATTAAACATTCTTAAATCAAACTGCACAAGGGTCACTTGTTCTGGGGATCTGAACCTGGCCTCTGACATACAAATCATGCTGGATAGATAGATACATTTTTCAGAGACTTTCCATTCACATGAAACAATACTCATCCCTGACCTTCTTCAAGCTCAACCAAAATCAGTGGATGGGTAATCCTAAATTTATTGCAGAGGCAGTGCCCATGTCCCTCATGGACAGAGGCATTTGGTATTAGATACAGTAGCATAGGTTCATACCTCCGTGAACTTCGTTCACCTAGCTATTGTAAAGTGAAAACATTGGGTTAAATATGGCTAAGCTTGTAAGGGCTCTTAGCTTGTTAGCCTAGTAATCTCCCATGAACCTAGGAACCTATGAACTAGCAGAGGCCTGGAAAATGAACCATTTACTGGCTACCTTTGTCCATTAGAGACACAGGTGTCAAGCCAGGGATGAATTTCCTGCTCTCCATCCAGTTGTTCAAGTTACGCTTCAATTGGGTTAGGGATAAACTCTGCTTCACAATGATGGGGAGTCTGTTCTATAGAAAAGGTAGTTCCGATTTATATCACAGGCAAGGTTTAAGTCTTTAGAATGAGTAATTCTACTTCTGGCTGTTTTACAGATATGCAGGAGGTCCACGGGGGGGGGGGTGACAATGCCTTCTATGTCAGGCACAGATCTCCCCTCAACAGCCTGTAGGAGACAAAATACATAGATAAGGCTTTGAGGAGGTCTTCACAGGACATGTTACTTATACCCTGCATTCCTTTATTGAGGAACTTCTGTGGATGCACATGGTTAGGTACATACCAAAGGGGGCATAGTGCTCAATGATGGGTCTGATGAATGATGAATATAGTGGAGCAATTACCTCCTTGGACCTAGATGCCATACCTTTGTTTATAAGTTGCACAACTTATAATGCTTTCCTCACTACTGTAGATACAGGATGGTCAAATGCTAGATTGCTGTCTATGTGTGCCCCCAAGTCCCTGACTACAGGATTGACTCAATATGATAGTTACTAGTGATTGATGACTTCCCAAGGGATACTAACAAGCATTTCTTGCCATTTAGTTTTAGTTCATGGCTCTGAAACCAGTTATTTTTTCATATAAGCCCTTCCTGGAGAACATTTCTGTCAGTGCGAGAGTCAATGACCGCTCCTAATTTGCAATCATCTGCAAATCTGGTCCTCCAGAGGCCCTTGATATTGGTCTTGACTGCAAAGAAGTTAATGCCAAAAAAGAGGAGTCCCAGAACCAATCCTTTAGAGAAACTGCTTGTTACTGGCCTCTTTGTAGAGGTGGACTCCCCAGTTCTAACTTTCTTTGTCCTATCTGTGAGCCAGTTGGCTACCCATTGGATGACATAAGGGTTTAGAACTAACCTCTTGATCAATGATCCCCAAGTGGGGTATTGTGTTAAATGCCTTGGCCAGGTCAAAGTAGGCAGTGTGAACCATTTTACCCTCATCCATTACTTTGATGACCTTCTCAAAGACGTCCATCAGGTTGAGTAGGCATGACCTGCCTTTGATGAAACCACATTGGGTTATTACACCTCCACCCAGCAGTTGGTTAGAATGCAATTTCCCACACATATCAACAAGAAGGCTTCTGGTGGTTGTAAAAGCACTAATGGCAGTAGGTAACATTCCATAACTTTAGTGAAAAATATTATTCATCAGTTGAATATAGATCTACAATTGCATCTTGTACCACATCTGTTTGACATGCATCACCCACATAAAGAATCTACAGGAATATGTAGCTTACCTATCTCTGTGGAGAGCAAAGCATGTATAGCACTTACTATCCTAGTTAAAGGGACCGTTCAGAGGCTAGCAGGGGCATGTCAGATAATTTTCAGGCCTCTTTGTCTAGAATAATGAAGAAGCGCCTCAACAATATGCTTTTATATATGAATGAACATTTCTGGTTCCCTACTACATACAGGAGTGAACCACCACTATGTGTGGCTTTAGTGATATTGCTCACCTCCCTGAAGTACTGGGTGGTATAAATTGTACACTTGTAATAATAAAGACCCGCCTGGCCCACAGTCAAAAAGACATGTTTACTGCAAAGGTGACCATTCTCTGAAGTGCCAAGTAGTGTGAGACACATATAGGATTATAATCAATGTGATCAGGCAGCACCCAGGCAGTTTGCAGGATTACCATTAACAGCACATGTCTCAGCTGTATGACCTCCAAAGGGCCTAGTAGGTAAGTATGAGAAGAGTGACTAATGGGAATGTATACGGATAGTTACATATATAGTGTGTCTAAATGGAGTAACCCTTTGGCATAGACGTTGCTGCTGTGTCGCATGCGATGTATGAAACCGTCCACGGTCCAAGCTAATAATTCACACATGGAACCCAAACAATGTGGCTGAACTCCAGTACAGCACAATACATACACAGCCTTATAATATCATTTAGAGTGTGTTCAGTGAGATCAAATCCTGCCTGCTTTGTCTGAGAGGGGTGTTACAGTATGACTCTGCCACAGCATCTAGGATATTTCTAGCTTGCATCAAGGTACGTAATATGATCTTGAAGAAACAGGCAGGACACACCTGTGGTATGGGTGCAGTCACACCATTCTCATTCACAATTATTATGGAAGGTGCTGCACCATCAGCTGCTGATGACAGTGAGGTGGTATACAAGAAAGCAGCTGCAGCAGCAGAGCGCTCCACCAGATGATGAATGGCACAATACACAGCAGTGATGCTGAAACCATAACAACTAATGCCCAGCTATTGGTCTTGATGTGCATGTCACACCAAACAAAACATAACTTAGCAGTATTAATGCCAGGCTACACTGAAAAATGCAAAGATAGTCCACACTCTGCCTCGGACATCCCCACATACAACACACAGAAGGAAGAGAGCAACCACATTTTGATCAGGATTTCTGTACAATGCCCACAGGAAACAGATAACAAAGAATGTCCTCTCAGGTTAGAAGATAATGATCTAAGTGAAGAGTTACTTGACTTAATAGAGATGGATAGACATATTAAGATCAATGAAACAAATAGATTAGGCTCATAGATTAGTACTAGGCTAACTGCCCTTCAAAGCCATTTTAAGCCTAGCCAATTATCCTTATGAGACTCAAACCCTGCACCTTGTGTTTGTAAGGTAAACACCTTAACCATTAGGCCACCCTCCCAATTACAGAAAGTAAACAAGATGTTAGAAGTCTGATAAAACAGATGAATGCAGTAATCAGAAATATTAAGAGAAATTCATGTGCTATAACACAAGTAAATAGGATATATTGGTGTGGAGCTAAGTTAATAACAGACAAAGTCTTACCACAAAAATACAGAGCAATAAGGAAAGGGAAGGGAAGAAATCAAATGCCTCCATGGAGCTACTGAATAGAGGAAGCTATAAACCAGTTAAGACAAGACGTGTCACTGTTAGATGAATATAAAAGACAGAACAGATCAACAAAAAGATTTAGAAAGATAGATGTGGTAAAATCAATACACAGTATCAGAAGTGACCAGGATATACTATATCAGCACTGGCAGAAAAATATAGGAGAAAAACTGAGGGTGATGCTACTTAATGCTAGAAGTCTAAATCTCAAAATGCACTCACTCGAGGCACTCATTAAAATGGAGAACATCAATATCTGTGCAGTGACTGAGACCTGGTTCAAGGCTCCAGAGAGCACCGTTGCACTACCAGGCTATAACTCATTCTACACTTTTTGGCCACGTAACATGGATGGGAACACCAAAGGCAGAGGTGTGTCCATATTCATTAAGGATATCCACACCTCCAGGCCAGTTGCTCAGCATAATGCAGCCGAGGTTATCCAAGTGCAACTAACTCTGGGCAAAACTGCTTTCCAAATTGTAGCTTGCTACAGATCACCCACCATGCCACAGGATTCCCACTCCTCTTTTCTTGATGTACTGGAAAATATTAGGGTTCAACCAAACACCCTAATAATGGGAGATTTCAACTACTCCACCATTAACTGGGAAAACTACTCATGTGCCAACTCCTTCGCTCAATGCTTTCTGGAATTCATAAACTCCAATGCCCTGGATCAACTTATCCACACCCCCACCAGGGGCAACAATATCCTAGATCTAGTCATTACCAACATGAGTGACCGGTTTTACACACCTGAAGTCAACGCCTCATTGGTCCGATCTGACCATCCCTAGATATCCACATCCTCCCCCCCCACCCCAGTAAGGAAACCATGGTAAAACATTTCTCCAAAGCCAACTTCATGCTTCTTAAGACAGAAGTGGTGAACTTCATGACACCCATGCAGATGGACAATACAGTTACAACTGCTGAATTCTACACAAAGGCACTCTATAAGCACTTACACAAGTGCATAGATTGTGCTATCCCAAACAGAACCAAGATGCTATCCTCCAAAAAAGGGAAGCCAATCTGGTGATTCCCTGCCATAAATAAACTGTACAACAGAAGGAAGAAACTATTGCAAAAGAGAGTAAAATCCCATCACTGGAGGAGCTCCCTGGTCAGCCTCAGTAACAAGCTGCGATCCCTGATAAAATCCTCCAAAGCTAGTTACGAAAACAAAATCACCACTGATTCTAAAGACAACCACAAAGCATTCTATAGCTATGTCAGGAATCTCAATAGCAACACTCAGATCTGCTCTGAGTTACAGCACAATGGCACTAAATATACAGACCAAAATGGTATTGCCAACATCCTGGCAGATAGGTTCATTGCTAACTTTACCCCCCTCTCACCCCTTAAAGAGCCCATCTCTATACCGGAAGAATGCAAAGTTCCTGTAATCACGGCTGCACAGGTAAAAACCACACGCTCCAAAGCCAAGAACACAGCATCCATGGGACCAGACAACATCCCAGGCTGCGTTCTACACGAAGTACAGAATGAACTGGCACCCCACCTAAGTACCATGTTCAGTCATAGCCTCATCGCAGGCTTTGTGCCTGCTGAATGGTGCACAGCGATGGTTATCCCACTCCACAAGGGGGGAGCCACCACAGACCCTGGGAACTACCACCCCATTAGCCTGACGAGCCTGGTCTGCAAGGCCATGGAATGTATCATCATGGAACTTAAAAACAAAGACATTGGTAATCTCCAAACTCTGGACCCCACCCAGTTCAGGTTTGTAAAAGGCAGATCATGTCTCCTAAATCTGATAGACTTCTTTGAAGCAGTCACCAAAGCAGTAGACAAGGGTAAGGTGGTTCACACAGCCAATCTAGATCTTGCCAAGGCTTTCAACACCATCCCCGACTCTGCAATTATAGATAAACTCACTAAACTAGGTATAAATCCCTATGTCGCAAGATGGGTTCCAACTGGATCACTGACAGAACCCACACTGTGAAAGTAGCAGACTCCAAATCCAACTTCAGACCAGTGACAAGTGGAGTACCACAGGGTTTAGTCCTAGGTCTTCTCCTGTTTGGTATCTACTTCTCTGAAGTACAGGCTACCACAGAAGGTCTTTGTCTAACGAAGTTCGCAGATGACTACAAACTAGGAGCCATAATCGAAACTCCTAACGATGTGGACATCCTGCAAAAGGGCCTCACTGAGAAAGATGCCTGGTGTCAAAGCCATGGCCTCAAGCTCAATGCCAAAAAGTGCGTTGTCATCTCCTTTGGTAAAAACTCTGTACCCATGAACTACAGCATAGACGGTAGTATACTTAACACCGAAAGTGTGATAAGAGACCTTGGGACACAGGTGGATAGTAGTCTCTCCTTTGATAATCACATCACCACAGTAGTCAGTAAATCCTTCTATGTGGCACACCTCATCACAAAAGGTTTCTCATCCAGAAAAAAAGAGGTCATTGTTCCCCTCTACTCATCACTCATTAGACCCATTATAGAGTACAATGCCCCTTTTGGTAAGTACCTCACAAGACATCTATAACAACTGGAAAGGCCGCAAAAATACCTCACAAAGAGGATTACTGGCCTCAAACAGATGCCCTACGCAGACCGTCTCAAAAAACTCCATCTTTACCCCATCGCATATCGCCTACTCAGAGGTGATGGATATGCTCCACTTAAAGAAATCCCAATCACTCCGAGCTACATGCTCTAGGGACCTAAACTTTGTCACCACAATAAACAGAACATGCCGGAGGGATAGATTCCTGTCCCAGAGACTTCCCATACTCTGAAATAAACTACCTATCTATATCAAACAAAGCTCCTCATTAGCACTCTTCAAGAAAAATCTTGATGACTGGATGGGAAATAGGAAATTCATCCCGGGGATCATCTCTGTGGCTCTGCTCGACAGTGGCACAGGAAAATAATTTTCTTGGGTGGCAAAAGCCAGGGTACCTTTTTGGCTGGGCTTGTATAGGCCCCAGGGCCAATAGCCTAGTACCTACCTATGAACCTATATGCAGATCAATATAAAGGAAAAGTGCAAAAAAACAGTTCATTGGTGATCCAAAAAGTTTTATAGAGAACTGGGAAATAAAACAAAAGGAACAGAAACACCAGTAAAAAAAGAAGAAATAGATACATTTTGGAGAAATATTTATGAAGACCCAATCAAACATTAACAAAAATGCTGAAAGGATAGAAAAATGAAAAGAAGCAGTAAAGAGTTGAAACATAGAGGATATGAACTGAGATGAAATAAGAGAAACAAACAACATTGAGAAAAGCTCCTAAATGGAAAACTACAGGCCCAGAAGCAGTACCTAACTTTTGGCTAAAATTATTAACATATTTAAATGAAGATTTAGCCCTGAGTAAGAATTATTTATATGCACAATCCAAAGCGACACCAATCTGGTTAACAGGAAAAACAATATTCCTCTCTGAAAGTGAGCCTGCAAGCCATCCTAAAAGCTATAGTCCAATAACTTATCTTCTGACAACGTACAAACTATATGCCAAAATTGGTGCAGAGTTTATAGTCATTTAGAAAAGCCTCAATTATGGCAAAAGAACAAAAGGAAAACAAAAGAAAGTCATATGGAACAAACAATATTTTTTTGCTAAATAAAGCCATAACATCTAAGTATGTCATGGCTAGACTACAAAAAGCATCTCACAGTATCCCGCATTCATGGGACAAAAGTGTTTACAGATGGATAAGATACACCCTATATTGATCAGTTACATTACAGTGATCATGAAACAATCTCAAACCACTTTGCAGCTACACCATGACAGAGAGAAAATTATTATTCCAGGGATAAAAATCCAAAAGGCGATATTCCAGGCTGACTCTCTGTCACTGCTGCTGCTTTTTTGTCTTGCCCTTAACCCATTAAGCTGTCTACTTAATGGATTAAACATTTTATATAGCCCACCTAATGATGAAGGGATTCACATCTAGATCAGGGGAGGTCATCGTGCCTCTTTACTCATCCCTCATCAGGCCCATAATTGAGTACAATGCCCCTTTTGGGATGTACCTTACCAGACACCTGCAACAACTGGAAAGACCCCAAAAGTACCTCACCAAGAGGATCAAAGGGCTCAAACAGATGCCATATGCTGCCCTGTTAAAGAAACTCCAGCTCTACTCAGTGGCATACCGCCTGCTCAGAGACGATCTGTGCCTGACGTATAAAGCCATGTCCAACCTGGAATTAATGGACACGCTGCACCTCAGAAAATCCAAATCCCATCGAGCTACGCTCGAGAGACTTGAACCTCAGCACTGAAATAAATAGGACATGCTGGAGGGACAGATTCATAACCCAGAGGCTCCCTTCACTCTGGAATAAAATCCCAGTCCAGGTTAGGCAGAGTCCCTCATTGACTCTCTTCAAGAGGAATCTTGATGAGTGGATGGGAGATCGTAGGTTTACCCCAGGTATCACTTCTGTGTCACTGTTAGACAGAGGCACAGTATACTAACCTCGAAAAAGGGCATAGCAAAATTAATTTAGAATGGGTGGCGAAAGCCAAACACACTCTGGCTAGGCTTATAAATGCCCTAGGGCAGATAGCCTAGTATGAACGTATGAACTTATGAACCTATTAGGCCATGGTTACAATTTGGCAACCAGAAAACAGCCAAGTTTAAAGACTTTTCATCTAGATGAGGAGTTGAAAGCACAACTGCAAGTAGTTAAAATTTTCTCAGATGATATAAAATATCATTTGCACTTGATAAATGTGCAAAAGCAACATCTAAAGCAGGAAACCTGCAGCACCAAGAAAACATCAATCTGGGACAGGAATGTGATATAAAGGCACCTGAGCAGAAGTATTTGTATAAACATATGGGAAGTGATGAACTATTGGCAATAAAATATGAACAAATGCAAACAAAACTCAGCAAGGAATACTTTAGAAGACTAAAACTAATATTGAAAACATCCTTGACAAATAGGAACAAAGTCAATCCTATAAACCAATTTGCTCTTCCTGTTGGGATGATTGCCCCAAAAGGTACTGGATCAGCTGGACAGGAAAACAAGAAAAATGCTCCATACTTACCAAGTGATATATAAAAATAAATGTATACCAATATTATATATTCTTCATTTGAAGGAGTTATGGGCTTCCTCAAAACAGATAACGTATAGATCTGCAATTGTAGGACTGCATAAATATCTGCTGATAAATCAGGCAGCAACTGAATCTGTCAAAAAACAAAAGAAAGAATATAAGGAGAAGGAGCAGATGAGAAGGAAAGAGTGTGGAAAAGCCATAAAGTGTGTGTCAGGTACAGATGTCCCCTGGAACAACCTCATGTCAATCAGAAAAGGTTAATAATGGCGGCTCAGGATAGTGGACTGCTGGTTTGCAAAGTCCTTTGAATATGTGGAAGAAACAGACAAATGCAGGTTCTGTAAAACAGAACCAGAAACAGTTGCACACCATCTTGTTGTTGGGTATGATATGCTCATGACAAGGGGGGCTGTACACTGAAAAGCATAATAATGTAACAAGACTGTTGCATTGTGGATTGTGCAAACATTACAATACTGAAGTAGTTGAGAACCATTAGAAACATGAGCCACAAAGCATTATACAGAATGTTAAAGTTTATATCGCATGGGATCACCCATTATTAACAGTCCAGAAAATAGATGTGAGAAAACCAGATATAGCAGTCCATGGAAAAGAAGATAAAAGTATTGATCGTTGAAATCACCACACCCAGTGATTAGAGAGTCTTATGTGCAGAGAGATGCAAAGTCATAAAGTACTAGGATTTGCAGGCAGAAACAAGAGTAATGTGGAAGAATGGTATCCAGAAAGTTCCAATGATAGTAAGAACAATAGATCTCATAAAAAAAGTATTTACAGGCATATTTAGATATGCTACTGATACAGATAACTCCATATGAATTACAAAAGGAGTGAATTCTGAGTACACTTCAGGTGCTGAGAACAGCACTTTTGACTAACATCAAAGACTGAAATGACACTAATTTACTGAACTTTAATCATACTTTAACTTAGGAATGGGGTCCATTACCATCATTGTATTAAAAACCCAAAAGACTTGAAAAAATAAAAGAGGAAGGGTGAAGCAGGTTAGTCTTTTTATGATCATAAGTGCTGACGGTCATTATGACACATGGCTGTACACACACACACACACATACACACACACACACACACACACACACACACACACACACACACACACACACACACACACACACACACACACACACACACAAATGCATGCATGCTGAGTGGTGGGAAGCCTGTCAGAGGAAGTAGTAACTGGAGTCTCAAGGTGATGTATACTCTTTGTCAGAATATTTTTTTTTCCTCTGATGGAGTTAGGTGTCCTACTAAACACTATGACCCAAGTTTACTCTGCTAGTTTCTGTCAGTAGTACTAGGGATCTTCAATAGCCGAGTTACAGTGTGACAGTTGGCACATGACCTGGATGGAGTCTGCTGGTGAGGTGAACTGCCAGTGGAAGCTGGGTGATACCACTATCCATGATGAGGGGTGGCAGAATGTCATAAGCTTCATGATGTAATTTATTTATTTACAGTTGTTGACCGGGAGTGTCCGACTGGACACAGGTCCATTTTCAGCGAAGGCCTGGGGAGAAAAGCTCCACAGTTAAAATAATCAGACAGTAGTTACATTGGACTACATAACGATTAACAATTTGATTAACATAGCAATTAATTACAAAACATATTTACAGATGAAGAACATAGTATGTCAGTAAACAACTAGAATCTTTATCTGTGAAGTACATAACATACATTAACAAATGTTACAATAAGAAGCTCCTGCTGTATAATAAGTACTAGGCTTATGAGCATCTGAGCTTGCTATAATCAAGGTAGTTAGTGGGGTGGAAAGAAAGGTAGTGGTTGGATGGGGTGGGTGATATTAAAGTGGGAGTAGCAAGCTTATAGCCAGCATGTTTTTAGGTGTGCTTTTAGTAAAGTTCTGAAGTAGGTGCATGATGGTATGGAGGTAATTGTGGGTGGGAGGGAGTTCCATAATTTGGCTATGGCACAAGAGAATAGTGCTTCACCAGCAGAATTATTGGATTTAGTGATCTGCAAGTGATTTTTGTTGCTGGATCTTAGTGGTCTGGTGGTGCGATATGGTTGGAGTAGATTCTGGAGGGATGGGACATTTAGTGGATGGTTTACTAGTTTGTGGGCAAGTGAGAGTTAATACCATTGAAGGAGGTGAGGGAGTTCAAGCCAGCCCAGTTCAGCAAGTGAGAGACAGTGATGACTACGGTAGGATGCCCCTGTGGCGAATTTGGAGATTTTGCTGTAGCAGGTCTCTAGCTTGTTTAGATCGCATTGCCTTAGGTTGGTATATATTGGAGAGGCATAAAGTAGGGTGGAAATAAGGTGGGAATTTGCTGTTGAAATCTTTGATGCTTTGGTGAGAAGTTGCTTATTTCTGTATAACGCTCTTAGTTTTTTGTGGACTTTTTTATGGTCATGGATATGTGAATGTCAAATTTTAGTTTATTGTCTATTTCCACTCCTAGCAATTTGGTGTGTTCAGTTGGGTATATAGTGGTGTTGTCTTTTGCTGTGATGTTAAAGTGAGAGCTGTTTTGAGTATGTTTGGTGGGTTGGAAGATGAGTAGTTTAGTTTTGTTTGGGTTGAGTATTAATTGGGCATCAGATAACCAAGTTTCAACAGAGGAAAAGGCTTCCTGTGTGACTTTTTGCAGTTTGGGTAGGGACTGGGCTGAGCAGATGATGGTTGAGTCATCTGCGTATTGTATGAGTGTGCCATGTTTGGTGGTAGATGCTAGATTATTGGTGAAAACAGAGAAGAGTAGGGGTCCAAGGATGGATCCTTGGGGAACCCCTATGGAGACAGGTAGTTGGGGAGATATGTCATTCTGCCATACAACAGATTGTTGGCAGTCGGGTATCTCTGAAACCAGTTGGTGACTGATTGAGAGAAGGATAAGTTACCAAGGACAGAGATGAGTTGTTTGTGTGGGACCATGTCAAATGCTTTAGATAAGTCTAGGAAAGTAGCAGAGGAGAGATAGACATTGTTTTCATGCTGAAGGATAGTGTTAGTAAAGGAGAGTAAGGCAGTGGTGGTGCTATGGTTTGGTCAGAAACCATGTTGAGTATTGGAAAGGCGGTTTTTAGTAAGGAAGTAGACTGAGACCTGAGAGTGTATGCATCTCTCTAGTATTTTGGAGAGTGGAGAGAGTAGAGCTATGGGGCAGTAATTGGTTAGTTCTGTGGTTGGGCTGCCTTTGTAGAGGGGAATTATATGTGATACTTTCCACAGTGTGGGAATGTAACTTTCTGACAGAGATCGGTTAATCAAGATGGATACTGGGTAGGCCAGAGCATCAGCTGCGATTTGTAGGTATTCACTTGGGAGGTTGTCTGCTGCTAATTTGGTGAGCTAGTTTATTTAAGATTTCTTTTATGTTGAAGGTAGGTACAGGAGAAAAAGAGAAGGCAGTGAGGAGATTACTAGTTGAAGGTGTGGGTTGGAGGGGATGGGGGTTGTTTTTAGCTAGTGATAGTATGGTTTGTGTGAAGTGTATGTTCAATGAGGTAGCAATATTTTTGGAGGAGTGAGGGATGTTAGAAGGAGGGGTACTGACTTTACCTGGGTGGAGGATGGAGTTTATGGAGGACCAGAATTGTTTGGGGCCGTGTTGGGAGGAGTCTAGGGCAGACTGGTAGTATTGGAATTTGTCCTGTTTTATTAGCTTTTTGACTCTACTGCGTAGTTCTAGGAATTTCTGTCTAGTTGAGGGGGTTTTGGTTTTGCACCAGTGCTCACAGGCTTTATCCCTGTTTTTCATTTCTGACTTAGTTGTTTTCTGTAGCCATGTGGAGGGTTGTGCTTTGGTTCTGGAAAGTCGCATGAGGGCATGGTAATTAAGGATGCTCAGGAAGGTAGTATTAAAAAATTCAACTGTGTCATCAAGACTGAGGTACTTTAGAGGATGCCAGTTACATTCTTTGAGGGATGAGATGAATGTCAATGGGTTAAAGTTTAGTTTTTTACGTATTTGATGGTAGATGACAGGTTTAGCTTGGTATAGGTATTTTTTGAGTTGGAATGTTGGGGAGTCATCACTGAGGCTATCTGATAAGCAGCCTGTTATATATGACTGGGGGGCTCTTACTGACTAGTATCCAATCCAGGGTAGTGTGCTTGCTGGAGTTTTTATTTATCCTGTTTGGCGACTGGATTAGTTGGGTGAAGCCATGAAGGTTTACATGATGGGTTGGATGGTTGCCTGAACAGGATTGCCAGTCAATATTGAAATCACCTAAAATTATAGTTTCCTGGTGGAGATGGTGGGTAGACCAGCTGAGGAGGTTTTCTAGTGGAGGGATGTTCTGGCCAGGTGGGAAGTAAGGACTGTGTATTCTGTTATGCTACTACACACTCCTGCTGGGTATCTACCCTACCCTGACTTTGAACAGCATCTAGGCAATGATGTTGGCACTGACAATCTGCCATATGGAGGTGGAAATGGAAGTGGTATGTGCAGTCATACACGTGATAAGCCCATTCATTACAGCTATCCCTGGACTCTGTGTCCTCAGACAGCTGTTGGTAGAGCTTAGTGATCTCCTTGTAAATGTCATGATGCAACACCATCAGCTCCATGCTTAACTGAATAGCAGCATTCTGTGTCTAATTGATACACTGAGACATGTTGATGCCACCTGCATGCCTGGAACCAACTATGACATGTGACAGCATCGGGCACCCTTCTGAGCTTGCACTCTGGTGGGTATACCCACATCTGATATACTACCTCATGTGCTGCAGCAGCCTTACTAGTGCTTGCAGCCATGGAAGACCCCTCTCCCACTGGATATGGTGAGTACTCACATAGCACAAGCTGAAGTTCATCACTGGGTGCAAACACACTTCATACCTATACTGTGGCTGCAAGTTTACCCAGGATGGAGACAGACAATGTCAATGTGTCATCTGGTAGTGACTCAGGCAGTTTTTTCTGAGCATCATCTTCAGTCCCTCCATGGGTGCTAACCACAGCCTATTGTCTTGTGCCAACCTCTACAGATGTTACTGGGGCAGTGGTCTTCCCTCTGAATACACAGCAGAAAACAGATCAAAGTAAACGTGAGTGTCTGTACTATAGCTGTGACCCTGCAATATGCATACTAAGGGTGTTTATGAAAAAAGAAGCACACAGTTCCATTCTACCTCGGCTGTCATCATGACGTGTCTGGATCAATGGTATTCTAATGACAAAACATAATTAGTATGTGATGGGATCAGCCTCCATTCTATATGTTCAATGCAGATATAAAATCTGCTCTAAGTATTGCTAAACTGGTGAATCAACCACTGCTCTGGGGATGAACACAGTATTGCTGTCTGCTTCCAGAACACACAAACCTCCTTTAGATCTGTTATCCTGCTACTATCAGTTAGCTTCCATGTTCCTACCTTCTCAGCCACTAATGAGTGTGCATTATCCTGGCATAGCATAACAGTTCAGTGACATGCATATGACATTGTTATAGTGTGTGATTCTGAGCTCCTACAATATTGACTCATGGCTTCCGAGAACCTGTAGACAAACATAATTTCCCAGAAGGCCAGACTTGTCCATCTTCTGCTATTCACCACATCTTCTGAACATTCAGGCAAGAGACATGGCTATAAACTGTATACTGCTGGGGCTGGTAGGATGACAGCCAGAGACACACTATAGTTAAAGGGACAGCTACATGAGTATGCCATACAATATTCAAAGAGAGACAGAGAGAGAGAGATGATAACAGATACAGCTACAATTAATTTGCACACATGCACCCCCTGAATCTTTGTTAGTATGCATAGGGAAAATCAGTCATCTCTGGAGACACCTACTGAAACACAGGTGACAGAGCTGCACATTACTATGGGGGTAGGGATACACAGATATAGGCACACATATAATGTACCTAACTCCTTAGGCCTCCATATACTGTTCACAGGGCTTGCTCTGTACTTAGGAACTGACAGCCATGTACATGGAAAGACTATCCTGACATTATTAGCTATTTTCATATCAGTAAAATAAAGTAAACATAACATATCAATCCATCCATCCTCAGCCCCTTTTCCTGTTTTGCACATGGGGTCGGGGTGAGTAAACATAACATATGTGGCTATACATATGTATATTGCCGGCCATATGTAAACTAAGTTCCAGTACTAGGTTTTGCATTCTAAAGGAGGCAGACAAAGAGATTACTACAAATTTGTAGTTTACTGTGTACCTCCTTATTCTTATGTATAAGTCCAAAAAAATGCTGCTGCTCCTTAAAATACTGCTGCCTGGATCTCTGATTTGGTATTCAGGATGTGTGAGAGTTAGCATACAAAATGGCAACACGCTATCATCTTCTACAACTTTATACCTGTTTGTGTGGTATAGAAGCTAATGAGGCCAGGTATCATGAATGTCTATGAATTCCTTTATTTTACTGCCATGCATCTGTGACATGAAGCACAGCCTTATCCTTAGGTTAATCTCAGACAATGCATAGCTGAACATATGAACAGGAGACCTGCCATTTTAAAACTTTGATCTTTTGAACAGGACCCCATACAAAATAACAATAGCTATATTACATTATTGCAAAATGCAGCTGCCTGTGAAGTAATGCTTCTGGCTCTCATGAGATTCAAACACAGTGACATGTGGCCACTTTCTAGATTCCATTTTGTGTTTTTGTGTATGAATGTGTTTTGCTGTATAGCTGGACCTGCTTGTGTATTTGCTACAGTTCTCAGCTATCTACACAGCAGCATAGCTACCTGCACAAAAGTACTGCCTGCCTCATTTTAGATATGGAATTAGTTTATGCATTATCAAGCTACAGCAGGCATGCATCACAGCTCTAATAGATATGGAATTAGTGCATGCATTGTCAAGCTACAGCAGGCATGAAGCACAGCTCTAATAGATATGGAATTAATGCATGCATTGTCAAGCTACAGCAGGCATGCAGCATAGCACTAATAGATATGGACTTAGTGTACACATTGTCAAGCTACATATGGCACACATCACAGCTCTAATAGATATGGAATTAGTGCATGCATTGTCAAGCTACAGCAGGCATACATCACAGCTCTAATAGATATGGAATTAGTATACACATTGTCAAGCTACATCTGGCACACATTACAGCTCTAATATATATGGAATTAGTGCATGCATTGTCAAGCTACAGCAAGCATGCAGCACATCTCTAATAGAAATGGAATTAGTGCATGCATTATCAAGCTACAGCAGTCACACATCAAAGCTCTAAGAATCCCATCTTATATTGATTATAATGTCTGTAATGACTGTAACTACAGGACAGAATTATGCTGCTAACAATGTGTGTGTCCAGGGTGGCAACTGATAGAAGGAAATGTGAAAATACATAAAAATGAAGAACAACTGGTTCACCAAAAAAGGGTTATAAAATATTTCCAGATTACATCTTCTGTCTGTAAAGGTGTGTCAGTTATTTTGTTCATGTTTATGAATTAATATCCATGTTATACAGTGATTGTACTTAGAATAATTAGAATAATTTCCAGCATATTTAGCTACTTTATTGCAGGTAGTTTTTAGAGACTGCACAGATTTTCGTAAGTTGCTTTTGGCAGCCTGACATCAAATCATTTTCAAGTAATGTGTCTTCAAAAATGCCACCACTACAAATAGACCTCTCCCGTCCCATCATTGTATCTCAAATGAGCACTTGTTACCACACAGCAATGCTCTGTTGCAAACAGAGGCTGGTATACAGAAGCAGGCAGCGCAATGCATTAGGCCAATTAGCATAATGTGATGTGATGCACAGGAAGGGGACCAATTCAGAAACAAGTAGTACCATCATACAATATGGTACAATTGTGTTGGTATCATATGTCAATGACTGTGTAATTACATGGAAATGGACAACAACTTATATGGAAATGGGCAACATTATGGTTATAAGCATGCTTATAAATGCACGTGTAGCCATTCAACAATGGATAAAAATTGTACAATCAACTGCTGCATCTTGTGAGTTTTTACACCATGATTTCGCATTGAACAGAGACACCAGAGTAACAGCCACAGTAACCAAGCAGTACATGTTTTCTGAAGAAGTCTGTTTAATAAAGGACAGAGGCACTTGGTCCACTACACTGGGTCTTGTGTCTCCCATCTGTGTATTTTTTTTGTGACTTCTTTTTATAGATCAATCCTGCTGCTACTTCCTGAAATCAGTCATATTATTACCCTCCATATCACAAAAGGACATAACATTACCTCCATGGGAAAGACAAAGTCAAATGTTATCATCTCAGCAGAGACACTATAATGTAGCTGGTAGATGTGTCATTCTCATGTGGAAATCAAATGGGATGAGTGGAATACCAATGTTTCTGGGCACTAAGGTATGTGCAGCTTTGGCAATTCTTGCTGCAGAGACCTTCCAGTGACCATCAAGAGGCATGATGGGTATATCGTTTGCATCCGACTCACAAGCACTACTCCATTTCCCTGATGTTACTATGCAGAATGTAGAGGATCATATATGGTTTCCAAGAAACAGAGGACAGAAATAGCACTATGCAGACATTCTAAGAAAAAGCCAGTTCCCTTGAGATTCTAGAGGAGAGTGATTTGAAGAGAAATTGCTATCAGGACTCCACTTGGTCCACATAAACAACAATACATCAGACAAAAAGGTCACCACTCCATCAACTGCCAGGTGATTTGCAACTCACAGAGCATTATTTATTTATTATTTATTTATTTGCATTTGTTTACTGGGAGATCTACTGGGCCAGGGTGAACTCATTTTCAGTAGAGCTCCAAGCACAAACAAATAAACAAACATGATAAAGCTACAGAATCAAAACAAAATCAAACAGCCATGATGCAGAATACCTACTTACAGATGGGTGATACAATAAAATAGATAGTGTACAAGTTATACAACTACTAGGTTACAGTGAGTAATGATACAATGATTTTAAATATACAAGACAAACATGAGTGCAATTGATGATATGATAAATTAGTGTATGTGTGAACTTGCAGTATTGCAGTAGAGAGGAAATGATGGAGGCACCAGTTAATTAGACTGTGTGTAAGGTATAGGCTTAGAGCATTAGCTATATAGGCAGCAAGATTAAATAGAAGATATAGTAGCCAAATGCTGATATATAGATAGATTTTGAGTGGCTGGGTGGCACATATCAGGACTTAGTAAGTTGGAAGAATTGAATATATATATATGAGGAATCAGAGCCATAAGTGAGATAAGGAGGAAACAGAAGATGAGCTGGAGCAGTAGGAAGGCTATGAATATTGTTTTTTTATAGTCAGTGATGGTACATGCACATAGCCAATGGGAGACTAGGTGTTGTTTCAATGGTGTCTTAAAGTGTTCAGGGTTGCTAGTAGTCCTAATTGATGGAGGAAGAGCATTTATTAGTTTGGCAATGGAGTATGGGTAATGCATTTGACCAGTGGAAATGTTAGGTTTTGCTACATTAAGGAGCATCTGATTGACTGATACCTGGGTGATACATGGCGCATAAAAATGAGAGTGTAGGACAGCTAGAAGGCTTGTAGATTAGCTAATGAGCTGTGGTTAGTTGCAGGAATGTTAGCTGTTGGGGAAGTTCTAGCCAGTTTAGATGTTGAAGTGATACACAGTGGTGGGAGGAGTGTTTGGCACTGGTTACAAATTTTGCGATTTTGTTGTAGCATGAGTCCAGCTTGGATTTAAAAGAGGATTGTATGTTAGTAAGGAGAGGTGTATCATACAGCAAGGATGGAAGTAGAAAGGAGGAGGCAAGGGACAGTCTTGCTGCATAGGTGAGGAAAAGTTTATGCCTGTAAAGGATGACTAATTTCTGATGGGCTTTTTTGATATTTGTGTTAATATGCTGGCCAAAAGTTAGATTTTCATCTATAATGACACCTAGAAGTTTGGTATAAGGGACTACCTTGATGCAAGTGTTACTGAGTGAGTTAATGACAAATTCATTTTTAGCTAGTGGCGTAGATTTTTGGGAGTGAATAGCATGAGTTTGGTTTTATTTGCATTTAGGGCTAAATGGTTATTATACATCCAGGTTTCGGTGAAGGTGAAGGCATTTTGTGTGAGTGTGAGTAGTGCTGAAGTGGACTTGGCCACACAGATGATGGTAGAGTCATGTGCACATTGGATGACAGTAGCTTGGGCTATATTGGTATGGAAATCATTGATGAAAATGCTAAAAGCAGTGGACCTAGTATAGACACTTGTGGTACTTCAGTATTCATATTAAGGAAAGGAGAAAAGGATTTGTGCCATCTGGTTGCTTGTTGTCTATATGTAAGATAGTTGGGAAACCAGTTTAGGTTAGGGGGAGATATGCCTAAATTAGAGAGTCTGGACAAGAGAAGCAGGTGGCAGACAATATCGAAGGCCTTGAAAAGGTCAAGAAATAGTGAAGAGCAAAGTTTCCTGAGTCTCGAGTAGGGTTGACTGTATCTAAGAAGGATATAAGAGCGGTTGCGATGCTATGACTAGGCCTAAACCCATGTTGGGCAGTGGAGAGGATATTGTGGTATAGTAGGTAGTTAAGTAGTTGGCTATGGATACATTATTCCAGAATTTTGAAGATGGGAGAGAGGATGGCAATTGGTCGGACGTTAGATATATCATTATTGTTTTCACCTTTGTGGAGAGGGATGATAAATACCTTTTTCCAGATGGTGGGAATGAAGGATTCTTGAATGGATCTGTTTAGAACTATACTGATGGGATTTATGGTGGAGGTAGGTATAGATGAGACATAGAAGTTTGGTCTTGGTGTTGTAGATGGGTCTGGGAGAGGTGGGTTGATTTGTAGGAATTTGGCAGTGAGGTTGGCTATGTTGTTTTAAAATAATGAGTTAAAAAGTGAGGCTATGTCAGCTGGGCCCTGTCTGGATCAGGGGAGGGATTTTTGCTTTTGCCTGGGTTTAACAGAGAGTTTATGGACCACCAGAACTTTTTAGGATTTTGCATTATGGTCATTTTGCAGACTAATGTAGTGTTCCTGTTTGTTTTTGATGACACGTTGTTTTACTTGATTATGCAGTTGTTTTTTTGAGTGAAGTCTGCAGGGTTTTTACTTGTATGCTGTAATTTCCAGTCCTTGTTCCTAGCTTTCATAAGTTGTTTGGTGGATTTAGTGAGCCAACTGGCCTGGTTAGCTTTTACTCTCCTCTGTCAGAGGGGAGCGAGATTGTCTAGTACTTGGAGGAATGTTGAGTTAAACAATTCAACAGCATCATTCATTGGTAGGACTTTAAGTCGATGTCAGTTGATATTTCGTAGAGTATTATTAAAGATAATTGGGCAGAAGTGGAATAGGTCTCTAGTATGCTTACAGTAGTGTGTATTAAGCACTGGGGTTGATTTACGAATTATGTATGCAGGTAAATGATCACTAATGCTGTTAGGTAGAATACCTGTGGAGGAGATTTTGCTAGGGTCAGAGACAAGGACCCTGTCCAATACTGAGCTATTGTTTTTGTTTTGGTTGGGCCTAGTTATGGTAGCAATAAGTTGGGTGAACTTAAATAGGTTGATACTGTTTGTTGGGTGATGATATATGATGTCTAACCAGTTAATATTCACATCACCAAGTATGATTGTTTCATTCTCTATATTTTTGGATGACCAGGCTAGTATTTCCTCAAGTACTGGGATATTGTTACCCGGGGGGATATATGTGACTATAATGCAGATTATTTTGCATTTCAGCTGTAGAAAATATGGGAGTGGGTTTGTTGTATGCATCTATATTAAAAGTATTATGATATATTAGAGCAATGTCCCCATCTTTTTTTCTGGGGGTATCTGTGCTCAGGCAAGAGAGGCCTGATGGAAGGAATTCTGAGTTTTTAATATAAGGTTTTAGCCGAGTCTTGGTTGCTGCTACAATATCAGGCTTATTATGTTCAATCCAGGCATGGAGATCCGGAAATTTATTTCTGATGCTTTGGAGGTTAATGGTGGTGAAGTTAAGGGATTTGTGACAATTCTTGTGATAAGAAGGGGAGTGAGTGGGTCCAGGGTTGGGATGAATCCCACTGCACAGAATTAGTTTTGGGGTAGGTGTGTATGGGATTAGTGGGTTGCAGTTTTTTCCTTGTGTTGTATTCTTGTGTGAAGGTTGGTATTATTTTAGTTTTTACCTGTAAGGGAGGGTGGTGTGTATTATGAATTGAGTGGGTGCTATGTCAGAGGAGGAAGTGAGTTTGGGCAGAGGAGTGGTCGCTATGTGAGTAGGTTTGTAATATTCACTTATTGTTTCAGGTGAAGTTAGTAACTGTAGAAAGAGGAAGGACAGAGAGAGAGAGTAAGTAGTGTTAAGTTGGCAACGAATGTCATGTTGTAATGGAGGGGTGCATGTGAAAGTGAAGAGTAAGATTTGTTTGTAAGACGAGCTGGATTGTGAAAACAGTGTGGTGGAATACAGGAGGGAAGGGGTGAAAGATGATCAGTTATACATTTAATAAGATGGGGTGATTGAGGATTAATTGGTTGAAGGTTAAGATTGGATGAGCAGTAGTGGTAAGTGTAGTTTTGGTTAGGATAAATGTAAGTGATGCGGGCAGGACCTTTACCTAGTCGGCCACTAAGAAAAGAAAAACAATCATCAAGGTAAGGAAAAAACTCTGGGATGTGAAGCCAGTTAAGAGCAGAGGACCGAATGTGGAAGGACTGTAGTTAAAGTAAGCAGGGTAAGCAGTTAGAGTGGGTGAAGAGGTGGGAAGAAAATAATTTAATTTAGTTTTATGAGTGTGCAAGGAATACAGAAAAAGTGGGTAGTGATAGTATTAGTAATAGGAAAGATAGAGGAGTGTGATAGAGTTTGCCAGAGGAAGAAAACAGGAAGCACTAGAAGAATACCTATCAACTGTAAATATTTTTGCAGAATGTCCAGATTTTTGCCTCATATTTTTGGTCCATTCTTCATAAAATTATAGTTTTAAAGATTGAAGTTAGAAAATAATGACAGACATTTGGGTTTCAGACTTCATACCCTTTATAAAATTAATGTTAATGCAAAACCTGTTATTCTATCAACTTTCTAAGTTTGTAAGAGCAATATTTACAAATTATACCTATTTTTGGGCCTTTGTCCCATTTTTGGTCATGGCTTTGTCCAGACTTCTTGCTCTAACAGGTTGAGAGGTATGAATAGAAGAGAGCCAGGGTGAGAGAGAAAGAGGGTAGATAGGATAGTATAGGCCACATACAGCAGGGAAAATAGAGTGGGCTGGTAGTCTATGCAGAGAAAGAGATAACAACTAGGTAAGAGAGGTTTTCAGTGATTTATAAGGGCACTGCTGTACAAGAACAGTGTGGTAGGTTTAACTTATGAATTAGTAAATAAGTATGTTTGCAGGCACATACATTAATTATGCAAGGGAAGCAGGGTCCGAAAGAAGGTTCGAGTCCAGTGGATGAGAAGAGTAAAATTGCACAGAGGTCTTTTAATTGAGAGGAGCTTATCTGGGAGCCTTCAACAATGATGAGCTGAGGGAGGTTGAGAGAGTGTTTAACCTAATAAAATAAGGAGGAGAACATTAGTTAAATTAAGAAACAGGAATTTAGATATCTGATTAACTGTGAGACAATCTTGCAATCTATTGAGAAACAAGGTAAGTTAGGATGCAGTAGAGGGGGTAGAGAGGAGGAAGGACAAGAAATAAATAGTAAAGGTGGCAAGGAAGGCCAGAAATGAGAGGTTGAGAGGTGGGTGACAGAGCGTGCTGGAATAAAAAGTGTAAGGTCTCAGAAAATATATAACAAAAACCACCATAAGAAGTAGTTATATACAATGCGTCTGTGCGGCATCCTATGATGTGCACATCTTGTACATGTTCAACCTCTTCCAGTGATTTGTGCAGGATAACTTCCCATAGGGACATCTTATTAGTGATGCCAGATATGCTGTGGAGCCGTGATTCATGGCATGAATATGCAACCCACAGAGCATGACTGAGATGCGATACAACACCACACTGCTGCAGATCTGCCACTGCCTAGATTCCTCTGGTGAAATATTGAGGTAAGCTCCAGAGAACTGCAGCAAGATATTTGCTGTCTGTGCAATTCTGCACAATATGGTGGTATTCAGAGAGCTACAACAGGGGATTGCCATCTGTAGACCAGGCAGCTTAGAGGCAGCCTCAGCAGAGTTTCCATCTGAGGAGTCATCAGAGGACCTGCCTGCAAGAAAAGACCATGAGATGTAGAGGTTGGTCTGCATCTCAGATACAACTGGAAAGTAGGTATTGTAGTGCTGGGCATCTCTGAGCTTACAGTATAGACATGCCTCTAAACTGTAAAAGTGACATAAGATAATGCCAAACAGGCACATTCCCAACAATGGCATGGGATGGTGTATACCGTTTAGTGCCTACATCTAGGCCACTACCAGCTATCTTGATCTTCTCAGTCTTTCCAGGTAAAGACAGTTAGAACTCCTCCATTATAGTTAGGGTGGTCTGCAATAGTGCAACCCCACCCATGACCATTCTCTCTTGTATAGTGGAGTGCACATTTTGTTTTATTCTGCTCACCTTGTCCTGATCCTGCAAAAGACCTAATGGGCTGCTCAGTCATTGCAACCAACTTTATTCATTTCTGCCACCAGCTCATGACATGCATGGGCATGATGCTCCAGTTATTCTTACCTGCATCCATTGTCCACCATCTGTGCTTACTGAGGGCCTGCAATAACACTTCTGTCTCTGCTTGGGAAAACTTCTCTAGGTGCTTCCTCTCCTTAAGCATCATAGCTCTCTCTACCTCTAAATGTGGACATGCAGCTTTGGTCATTGAGCAGACACACCATCTACACAGTGACATCTATAGTGGTCACACACCCATGTGGCAGCTGCAACAGTATGAGTTATAATGCCTACCATACCCCAATATAACAAGACATGTCCACCATAGCATTCCAGTAGGGCAGCATGGGAATGGATTGTGTTATGACATGCAACCTATCAGCAACTTATGCTTACCTCTGACCAATAAAGCTAAGTCATCACATGGTCCACATATTCATCCCCACCCAGTATCAGTTATCCAGTGTGCTGTTCTCACCTCACCTTATCAACTATGGCCCATATCTGATTAACAGATGCAGGCATTGTGTATTGCAATACAGTCTGTTTGAGCTGTGTGCCAGGAGTCATAGTACTGCCAGTGTCTGTAAGTCTTGGTACCATGGAATAGTGCTTCACTGACTGTCAGGCTTAGTGCCCAGACTTAAGGGCATGTGGAGTTAACAAGCTACGCACTGTAGTCAAGGGTACAGCATTTGATTATGTTCACCTCCATTTGTCTATTGTGTGACTTTAAGTAAGTTAGTCAATCAGACAATGCTTCATAATGTTGCTAGTGAAGAAGGACATTTGTGTCCAGTGGGCTTTCATGGTTAGCAAACATATAAAATATGTTACTAATAGTGAGGGAAACGTACTCACAAGTGAGGAGAGTGTGTTGAATAGATGGAAAAGAGTACTTTGAAGGGCTGATGAATGAAGAGAATGAGAGAGAGAGAAGGTTGGATGATGTGGGGATAGTGAATCAGGAAGTGAAGTAGATTAGCAAGGAGGAAGTAAGGACAGCTATGAAGAGGATGAAGAATGGAAAGGATGTTGGCCCAGATGACATACCAATGGAAGCATGGAGGTGCTTAGGAGAAATGGCAGTGGAATTTTTAACCAGATTGTTTAATGAAATTTTGGAAAGTCAGAGGATGCCTGAGGAGTGGAGAAAAAGTGTTTTGGTACCTATCTTTAAGAATAAGGGTGATGTGCAGAGCTGCAGTAACTACAGAGGGATAAAATTGATCAGTCACAGCTTGAAGTTATGGGAAACAGTAGTGGAAGTTAGGTTAAGAAGGGAGGTGATGATTAGTGATCAGCAGTATGGTTTCATGCCAGGAAATAGCACTACAGATGCAATATTTGCTCTGAGAGTGCTGTTGGAGAAATACAGAGAAGGTCAGAAGGAGTTGCATTGTGTCTTTTTGGACTTAGAGAAAGCATATGACAAGGTGCCTAGAGAGGAGTTGTGGTATTGTATGAGGAATTCGGGACTGGCAGAGAAGTATGCAAGAGTGGTACAGGATATGTACAAGGGTAGTTTGACATTGGTGAGGACTGTGGTGGGAGTGACAGACACATTTAAGGTGGAGGTGGGATTACATCAAGGATCAGCTCTGAGCCCTTTCTTATTTGCAGTGGTGATGGACAGGTTGACAGGTGAGATTAGACAGGAGGACCCGTGGACTATGATGCTTGCAGATGACATTGTGATATGTAGTAAGAGTAGGGACCAGGTTGAGGAGACCCTCGAGAGGTGGAGATATGCTTTAGAGAGGACAGGAATGAAGGTCAGTAGGGCTAAAACAGAATATATGTGTGTAAATGAGAGGGAGGGTAGAGGAATGGTGAGGATGCAGGGAGTAGAGTTGGTAAAGGTGAATGAGTTTAAGTACTTGGGATCAACAGTCCAGAGTAATAGTGAGTGTGGAAGAGAGGTGAAGAAGAGAGTACAGGCAGGGTGGAAAGGGTGGAGAAGAGTGTCAGGAGGGATTTGTGACAGACGGGTACCAGTAAGAGTGAAAGGGAAGGTCTACAAGAGGGTAGTGAGACCAGCTATGTTATATGGGTTGGAGACAGTGGCACTGACGAAAAGGCAGGAGTCAGAGCTGGATGTGGCAGAGTTAAAGATGTTAAGATTTGCACTGGGTGTGACTAGGATGGACAGGATTAGGAATCAGTATATTACAGATTCAGCTCAGGTTGGACAGTTTGGAGACAAAGTAAGAGAGGCGAGATTGCGTTGGTTTGGACATGTGCTGAGGAGGAATGCTGGGTATATTGGGAAAAGGAAGCTAAGGATGGAGCTGCCAGGTAAGAGGAAAAGAGGAAGGCCTAAGATGAGGTTTATGGATGTGGTGAGAGAGGACATGCAGGTGGTTGGTGTGAAAGAGCATGATGCAGAGGACAGGAAGAAATGGAAACAGATGATCCGCTGTGGCGACCCCTAACGGGAACAGCCGAAAGAAGATGATGATGACTAATAGTGAGCTTACCTGTTAAGAAATAGGTAAAATAAATTGGTAATGGTGTGCTACATCTTTTTTTCCAACAGTACAATTCAAATACTGACTTCTGCAGTCATTTTTAAATACTGTATCTCCATTCAGAGAAACATTAATGTGGCAAATGTTGTTTCTAGAATCATTTTAAAACACTATATATTACTTCTCTATCACTGTAAACACAAAGCAAAATATCCATGCAGACCAGGGGGTATCAGTGTATGCATGACAATGTTTGTGTGTTTTATTTACTTCCTTACACAAGACACCATTTGGGACATAAACACCTCCAGCCTACTTCAGCATAATGTGCAATGTTCCTGTGGAATATTCATATCCATGGCTGTTAAATTAATAACTGCTGCATAAGACTTTCCATATGAATAGTCATATTTAACTGTCTTGTTAAGTATTTTAAACTGAACACTTCATAAATTTGTTTTATTTTATTTTATTTACATTTGTTTGCCAAGGTAGTGCACTGATCAGCAATTAACCATTTTGAGACATAACCTGTATGCTGTAATTCACAGGAAGTACATAAAAGAGCTGGATTCAATAAACCCCAAAGGCTCGATAAAACCATGTGCTCATCATGGCATGACACACACATGGTAGCAGGATGATTTGTATTCAGTAAGCAGCTCAACACATTGTGTAGAACCACACGAACCCAGTAAACATCATGGCATGTGAACTACAGCATAAGGAGCTGAACTGTATGGTAATCAACCAATCCAAGATGGAGGGGGTATTCGACAAGCTATAAAGCAACCATGTACCGTTAGTGCAAGTTTTGGCCTCAGATTCCAAAATCTACTGGAATACAGCCATGGAAACTGCTGTACACAGAAAGAATGTTAGAGGCTGCTGCTGTTGCTCTGTATGTGTATGTGCAACAGGCCCAAGTCTATGCTGCTGCTGCTGCTAGACCTCAGCCAAGAAGGAGAAGGGTGTTTAGATGCCATTTAACTTTTCTTGGTCTGCATGAGGTAGAAATACTAGAGCGCTGCAGGGTGGATTGAGAAACACTACAGGAACTCTGCAACCCCTGTTGTCTTCAACTAAGAGCAAAAGCAAACCAAGGGGATCCAATACCTGTGGAGACAAAGGTATGAGTAGCACTTAGAATTTTAGCTACAGGAACCTTCCAGAGATGAACAGGGGCCATGCTGGTGGTGTAACAACCATCAGCATCCAGGATCCTACATCAGTTCTTAAATGCTATGCTCCAGCATGCCAAAAACTACATGCATTTTTCCCTGTACCCATGAGGACAGAGCTACAATAATGTAGGGTTTCTACCGCATAGCATACTTCCCTGAAGTCTTGGGTGCCATAGACTGCATGCACATAGAGTTAAAAGCACCACCCAGAACACAGGAAAGAGTGTACATAAAGAGAAAGAGCTTCTACTCTATTAACTGCCTGGCAATGTGTAATGGTAAGGGAATTATCCTGAATGTGTTTGCTGGCAACCCCAGCAGTTACCAGGACTCCCATAGCTGGCATAACTCTCAGCTCTACCAGAGGTTTTCCAATGGGAGTATCCCACAAGGTCACTCATTTAGGAATGCAGGGGATGCACTCAAATCATGGCTGATGACACCCATCAGAAATGCAAATACACCCAATGAAGAACGCTATAATGAGGCATATGCTTAAACAAGAAATATAGTGCATGTGTTTGGGCTGCTGAAGCCATGGTTCTGGTGCCTAGATACATTAAGGGAGGCCCTGAGGTACAATCTCAGTACTTGTACTGAAATTTTCACTGTCTATCCTAGCCTTCACAATATTATCCTGAGAAAACAGCTTCAAAAGGGACACCAAGAGGAAGAAGAACACATCGCCCTGGCCAAGAGGCAATGGATAATACATACGTTCACCATCTAAGGGAGTAAAACCTTCATCCTATGCATATACATGCCATAACATTGATGCCAGGCAATGCTCACAACCTTTACTTACCCATGTAATGGCTGTGTACTGTTAGTATCACACAGAGTCAGCTCTGAATTAAAACAATTGTAACTGCAGGGCTATCAAGGTAAGTGCAGTCCCTTGAACAGGAAAATAAATGTGTAAGAATACAAGTGAATGGGGCAGATCCTCACATACTATTACTTGCAAATGTACCTAAGCAGAAGGTATGTGATTTTTACAGCAATGACCTCAGTATGTGACAGGACTGACATGTCAATAGATGTCTGCTCTTTATCAACTAATAGGCCTCATGCATCAAAGATATACACAATACAAAAACCTGTAAGAAAGCAGTACAATTTTCAAAATAGCATCACCAGCACATATATACTAAACACTCAGTCAGCTATGCACCCTGAGCATCAGAACAAATACAAATGTATCCCTGAATCCAAAAGATAGAAACAAGGAATTGACATCATTTGCACATGGTGTTCTTTGAAGGGTCAGGAGACCAAGGCAGATACAAAAGGTAGTGAGCTCATGTGAGTAAGAAAGACAGGCATTCAGTAATTTAGCTAATTATCACACGACCAATGAGATAGAATGAGCTGCAAGCCTCATGAATGACTTATGTACCTGCTATGTGTGTGTGTCTGTATGAGCACTCAAGGTGAAACGTTTGCAAGAACACAGCCAAGCTCTGTGCTAACTTTATGTCCTGACATGTCAGACAGGTGTGAGGGTGCATGTTAGGAGTAACAGTTCATCATCATCAACCCTGACTGCAGGAATCGGTTCTGCACTGGCACATCCATGCCCATGGTCAGATATGCTGGTGCTACCCAAACATAACTGATGTCTGCTGAATTAACTCTCCTCATGACTATTCCCAGGACCATGACAGCATGGCCGACCACATCTGGGTGTGGACACATCAACCACTGATGGAGCAGTGGAAGTAGTGTTACTACAGGTGGAGGAGCAGGGATGGCCACTTTGGCTAACACAGCAGATGATGCCACTGACCTATGCTGTTCCCCTACCAGCAAACATTCCACTACAATCACTGCCCATTCCATAGTGCCATTCATGCAATCCATGGAATCAGCACATGATAGTGGCAGTCTCACTCACCAGCTTGTACAATCCAAAGCATGTCTTCAGAGGCCATAGTGGAATGTGCCTTGCCTAAATGACAGCTCTAAACACACAAGTGGCATGTAATGACACAACAGGATCAGGTGGAGGGTGGGCAGCAGGCCTCATCTGAGCAACCCTAACAAACCTCCTGCATGGCACCTCACCCACACTTTGGCTACAGCCAGAGTCAGCCAGTACAGAAGCTGTAGTAACCTCACTACCCAGATCAAGTGTGTCACTCTCCACTTGTCCAATATCTGAGGTTTCAGTGGAATAGGTGTGTGTATGCATAGTGACTGTGTCTGACGTAAATTCAGGGTATGGCTGAATATCAACCTCATTGCTAGATTCAACCACTACATCCTGCTGCCCCCCCCCCTTCAGACTGTGCCTGTTTGTTTTCCATCATCATCAGTATCTACTGATACTTCAACATCAGGTGGTAGGAGTCCTACACTTCTCCTGACAGGAGTACCTTTGATAATAAGCAACAAACACAGGAATGAAACTACTACTACACTAACTATTAAAACAATTTATATGATAAAAAGTAACACTGGTCCCACTATTGCAGATGGTACAGCAATACAGACACTCATTACACCCATCTCACATGTACAGATAAATGCATATCTCTGAAGAATGGTCATTAATAAGTAAAAAAACATTTACTTACATACGCAGATAAATCCACACTTTGTAGGGAGGATGGTCCTGGAAGAAATGAAGCAAGGGAAGGACAGCGATTAACCATCACAATGGGAATAACACAGGGGTACAGTAAATATAAAATTGCCTGTATGTCCTGTAAGAAATAGTTGTAGTGAAACTCGACAGTCCATCCAAAGCCCGTGTGTAATGAACAACTGTGTCGTATAAGTCTGTTAACTTATCAGTAGGTACAGAAAAAAAAAATCCCCAGGAAGTATAACTCAAATTATATAGTTTACAATACAAACAAATCTAAAACTTGTCATGTGTAAGCTTACCTGGAAACTGCTCCTGGTATACATTCATCCTTCCAGACACATCAACACTGATAACAAGCACATTAATGTGCAGTTTCCTCTGAGCTGTCTGGATCTCTGACAGTGGAAAGAAACTCTTCATTTGGTGTCAGTGTGGACTGGAGCTGTCCCACCCCACACCATAGCCAGCTGTTCTCCAATATGCTGATGAAATCATATCAGTGGTCAGATAATGCACCTGATCATAATTCCTAGTGCAACCCCTTACTGCATTGGCATCATTCACTAACTGGTTCCAAAGCTGCATTTTGGCAGCCATATCCCCATATTCTATCTGAACCAGAAAGACACCATGGTGCCTGAATGCCTGGATTAAAACTTAATTTTCACAGTCACTGAAATGGGGGTTACATAGATTGGTAACCTTGGGTACCATAATCCTATATAACATAAAACAGAGAAGGATGTAACGTATAAATATAATCTACAGTGAAGTATAAGATGTGCATACAGATAAAATTTCCATTTTCTCCTGGATATATACATTGATTTGTAACATATTACAAAATCTGGAATGCACTTGAATAATACAGGCATACCTTAGTAAAATTAGAAGTATTCTCTGAGATAAATCACCTTCAAAGGAATAGCCATCTTCCGTTAGTCCAAATACACTATTCTCCTCACCTTCGATTTCCATAACTACAAGGTTACCTTTTCATAGTGTAGATTCAACCCTCTGAGCATGGTGAAGATGCAAATGAGGTTTGAACTCATTAGAATTGCTGAATGCCAAGCCTTTGACTTTGTGTAGCAGATGTAAACATAGTGTAGGCTCTACAACACTGTTAGATGCTAATGGATTGCAACAGTGAATGATTCATGGGAGAGAGATGGAAGGTACAACAACAATTCAAACTACATTACCTGTAGTGGGTGTGTCTTTCAGGATACACTTATAAAGTGTACAAGTAACTTTAGCAAGCTTTTAAATGGAACTAAACAGCACACATTTATCATTTTTGTTTAAGAGTAGAGAAACTGTCCTGCCTGTGTTGGTAAATGATTTTCACTGTCATGTACATTTTATCATACAGTTAAAAGAGAATTATACAAAATCTACTATAGAATGCATGTCTGAGATTACATCCCAGATAAAGGAAGAATGAACACATTAAAAAGAGAAGCTTGAGCTGCAAAGATATTCATAAATGGTTTCTTGATCACTCATTGCACTAAATATGTAAGCCATACATGTACAACCAACTGAGAATGCACAAGTGTATGTTCTGTTGATACTGTAGAAGAAATGAAAATTGATCTTAAGAACATGATTTGCTTTCCTGCTGCAAATATGTCTCTGTGGCAAGGAGAGATAACACACTCCCACTGTGTTTTGTAGTTTCATAAGTATCTCTCCTTTATTTTTCAGTGCTCAGGAGATTTCAACAAAGAGGGAAGGGCATGCTGAATGCTTAGAAAGACTCAGAGAAGCAAAAGTTATATATTCAGCACAAATGAGCATTATTTTATTAAAACTATTGCTCTTTCATACATTATTAGCAAATTAAGCATGCATATCTTAACTGTAAAAACAAGCATACATGTTTTATTCTGTAGCTCAATGTAATTGTAGGAAGTGTGTACAATAGTGTATTCAGATTTAGTGGGTTCACATCCCACAAGTAACAAATACATTATAATAAAAATATATTTAATATTAATTTCATTAAAACTAGCATAAATGCCATGTTGTTAACTTAATCTTTACTGTCTTTAAAATCATATATGCAATATATGTGCATTGCAAGGATTATTTGGTACATTTTCATCTTATTTTTGAGTTTGAAAAACTATAGCTAAAATAAAAGTAGAAATATATTTTTATTATACTAAATTATTGTATGTGACATATAATGGCCATAATTATCATTTTGCTTTTTTTTCTCTTACCCCATCCCTTATCTTTCTTTTTTATTTTTTACATGTGTGATCACACCAATGCTGCGGTGGTGCAGCAGTAGCGTTGTTGCCTCACAGCAAGAGGTTCTCCCATTTGATTCTTGGCTGGAGCGCCTTCTATGTGGAGTCTGCATGTCCTTCCCGTGGTCGAATGGCGTTCGAAAGACATGCGTAGAATGGGTGTGCCTTTATTAAAGGTTGGGCATTGAGCTGGCACCTTGGCACCCGTAAAAATCTACTGCCAATCATTAGCAGACCAGAGTTTCGCTGTGGCGACCCCTAACTGGGAAAAGCCAAAAGAAAAACAACATATGTGTGATCACACCATTCTGATGTCATCATTTTCTGACAACAAACAAAATGATTTCCAACAGAGAGAGGGAGGTCAACAGCTGTGGCTCAGCCTGCCAACCCTCCAATGGCTGCCACACCAACACCCAGCACATCTGGGACACAACCTGGGAATACTGCCTCTGCAGCCCCTGAGCTACCTGGGCCTTCAACGTCAGGTGGCATTACCCCAGCAGCTGGTGCAGTGGTGAGGACTAGATTCTCACTGTCCCATACTTGACAGGCATGTGCCTCCAATGTCCCTTCCATATCCCCAATTATGGTGTCCCCTAATCCTTTGTATCCCTCACCATCCCTGTGCCTTCCTGTTTGCCCTGTTTGTCTGTACTTGCTTCCTGACCTCCCCACCAACCTGACCCTGACATTCTTACATCCCTTCCCCAACATTCCTCTCTCTTTGAAATAAAACCAAAAAAATGGGCACCTGTCCCACAAAAAAAAATGTTGTCCTATACATAGTCCTCCATTTTGCACATGTATCAACTCAACACACTTGATTGGGTTCAATTGGCTATACAACATGATTGCATTGTTGTCACTCACCTGTGTTGTGGTGACAGTACAAAGTCATCCGGTTTTATATACATGTTCATTTTACACTGTTGAAGAAGTGGATAGCTATGATTCTTTCCTAATTACCTCCAGCAAATTCCTATATTGCTTCCACTTTGTTCTTTCTTCTACTTGCCCTACATTTTACTACTTTCCTATCTACCCCTTTTCACACCTTTAATCTGCTTAAAAAATAGAATTACATACCACACACACATATGACAGAAATGCCACCTAATAAAGCCTTCACTTTTTGTCCTCTGCACTTGTGTGGAGTTTGGCATTGCACAGCAATGCTGAGTGACAGTGAATGCCTCTTCATGTTCTATGGCAACAACTGGCGAGTTTTTACTTTTGGTTACACTACTCCGGTAATCTCTGTGCAGTGTTGCTTAAACTTGCTGCACTAAAGGAACATAAAGTTAAAGCAGATTAAAGGCAATACTTTAAAAAATTTACTCTTAGCAGTTATTTAGACTGCTGAATGTAATAAAATGCAAATTCCTGTGTGTATGTTGACATAAATCACTTGAGTAGCTTCAAGGGTTTGATTCTAGATGTATCTCGCATCATTTCTTTGTGTGATGATATATGTGTATTACATATTTAATCACAGAAATATTAAAAATGTCCAAACTTATGATTTCTCAGTGATCTATATATATATATATATATATATATATATATATATATATATATATATACTTATACACACATATTGATTACTGCACACAAGTTAGTACCTGAAGTGACATCAATCCCCACTGCTATCACATATTTAGCTAACCTTGTTCTGCTTCTCATAAGCCTGTTGTCACTCTCCTAAGCCTTGTCTAACCCTGTGTCACTCACTTCATATTACACAGCATGTAATGGTAGTAATGACAGACAAAATCATGACAATGTATGTTCCATTAAAACAAGCACTGCTTGGTGTATGCTCATCTCTTCTTGTATTTATCCCATCCATCCAAATACTCTGTATGTGTATGGATGCATTAGGTTGATGGGTGGCATTTGCAGACTGATTTGACTGTGCTGACATATAATACTAACAGGTTACAGTAATGCAATAGTTTATCATGTTCATGTACTATGGAATTTTATAAAATCAACTGTAGGATTCTGTTAGTGACATGTTCAGTTGATGATGAATGAAATCTTCATCTAATGTCATATGCAAACTGTCCTTACTGTGACAAAGCATATAGCACACAATTTTCAGGATATATGGCCAGACAAAAGTAGTTAGCATATCTGCTGGATCAGAAATAATCATTTCAAAACATGTGCTACCCCTTGTCATTTGTAGAAAGCTGGACACGCTATTAAACTGTGATTTGACCTGAGGCCTGCAAAACAGGTAATAGTTGTACAAGTGCATAGTGGTAGATGCACATACTTCACTGTAGTCATTGCTTCTCACATTTGCAGGAATTATCACATTTACGTATGTAATGCTATCCTGACATAATGTGTAAAAAAATGACATGAGCTGGATTCAAGCCCTATGTTATTTGTGCTCTGAACATGAGCTCACTGCTCTTACACCTAGTGCTACAGGGAAAGTTAGGCAGCAGATGTATTTTTAACCCTCAGTATCATCCAAAGTGCTGATGGCCATGCCTCACCACTTAGAATGTTTACAAGAAGGAAGGCAAACCAAAGAAAATATTCCTATTCTTCCATGTAAGCAAAGAATCATGTTTGCTCATTGCTTAACTCTGTTCAAATGAGGAAAGCAATATCAACAGTTTTTAATGTCATGAAAGTTATGACACAACATTTCCAAAATAAACTACAGTATGAACACAGTAGTATCTGTCAGCTGCTTCAGCCATAGCACATATGCATAACTAATTCTCAAGTTCAAGTTTTATTCATTAAATGTGAATCTCGTATGTGCAAACACTTTACCATTGTTTGCACAAATACGTTTCTCTGTGGCGCACTATGGATAGAAGTGTTTGGCATGTATTATTATGCTTATTGCCCAGTTAGTCTTCATCCCATCAAAAGCCATTTAAAAACACAACCAAAGGGAATTGACTTGTTATTGACTGAATGCGTATTTATTCATACTCATGCATACCCTGCACCCATGCACTTGAAAATGGGATACGTCAGTTATAGATCTAATGTGAACTACACTACATAAATAGCACAACTGCATTGGTACATTAGTGAAGCCTTTATACTGACAACAGACAATGAGATTGTCTTATACATGTCTTACTGTGGACTTCAAGTCATCACAACATGAACACACATATATCAATACTTACATCCATGCTGTTCACAAAGTGTGTTTGTGTGTGTGTGTGTGTGTGTGTGTGTGTGTGTGTGTGTGTGTGTGTGTGTGTGTGTGTGTGTGTGTGTGTGTGACTGAAAGTGTGTAATGTACACAGCATAATGAAAAGCAGGTGCATATATGTATCAGTTCTGCAACATGCATTCATGACAGCTTATTGCATATACTTTAAGAAGCTGGCTTAATGTATATCTGCACACTGCAAGCAAAACATAAAATCAAGAGTCCATACTTTGCACACCAGTCTCATAACAGTATATGTTACCTGCAACATATAATGGTGATTTCATCCTCTATACAGATCACTATGACAAGGAAAAAGCAGACTTCTGTGATGGCGCAAATATTAACTACTGTGTTCTGCAGAAGGGAAATAAATAGTAAGGTAGTCTGTGTCCTAAAAGTCAGACGTGCCGTGGTGCTTGCATTAAGTACTGTGTTCTCTAGCTTGTGTAAATAGGTAAGGAGTCTAATCTCATTACAGTCAAATTGTGTGTGTGCATAGTCAGAAGAGCATGAATCTGTGACCTATTGTTAGCAATCAGGTCTCACAAAGACCAAAAAGTTTTAGACTTGTACATGACTACACAGCCATTTCACACAAGCCTCTCAACATTTCTTCCAAACATACACTGATGATGTCATCTGCTATTAAGTGTTCTGCAACAGTGTAAAAGTCAGACTTGTACAGTGTCATTTGCATTAACTATTGTGTTCTTTAGATAGGTAGGTAGGGGGTCTAATTTCACTGCACTCAATGTGGTTGCGTGTGTGTGTGTGTGTGTGTGTGTGTGTGTGTGTGTGTGTGTGTGTGTGTGTGTGTGTGTGTGTGTGTGTGTGTGTGTGTGTGTGTGCTTGTATTTGTGTTCAGTTAGCTGTCATTGTGAAACCATTTTGTTGCAGCTTGTGGGACACTACTAACATTTTCTTCTCAACATACACTGATGATGTCATCCTCTATAAGGTGCACTCTGACATGAGTTAAGTCAAACATGTGCTGTGGTGCTAATGTTAAGTATTTTTTCTACAGCTTCTGTAACTAGATAGTAAGGGCTACTAATCTCACAGCAGTCGCCATGAGTGTGTGTTCATCAAAATAATATTTTGGAGACAATTCTACACTGAGAATCTGACTCCACATCTCTGCCAGACACTCCTCCAAACATCATCTTCTCAGCATACAGTGATGTAATCAGCTTCTATAAAGTGCACCGTGACTGTGTTAAAGGCAGACATATGTGGTGATGCTGGTCTTACATTGTATATAATCCAGTTTCTATACCACCTTAGGTTTAATGTACAAATCTGACCTCAGTCAACTACTGTGTGTGTGTTTGGAGGTATATTATGGTCACTGTATAATCATTTGAAACTGTTTTCATTTCACTCCCAATTATGAGAATGGTGAGAACCTTTAACATAGCTCCATGAATCCAGCATCCCCTTTTCCCCTCAGTCCACATAACATACTTTCTGCAGATGACTGGAGGATTTCATCACCTCAAAGATGCATACACACATTGTGGTGCAGAGTCCTTCCATGATCCTCTGCAAGCCATCTCCAGACCATTGGATGTGTGATTGCTAATTCTGTCATGCTGTGGTGTGCATCTCACATATACAGAGAGGCAGTATGTAATGCAATCAAACACATGCATGCATGCCCACATAACCTTGCTGTCTTACATCATATAGATATAGATATTTTGGTTTAAATGGTATAATAATTGGTAGGATTTTATGTGATGCTAGCCATTAGCCTAGTAATGTCCTATGACACTATGAACATTGCACATGTCAATGTTGCTGTCATCCACATGTGCTATGTTGAGGTGTGGCTGTATGGCAACCCTACAACAGTGTATTCCAATCTGTGATTTGAAATAATGTATTGATGGCCGGTTCTGCCATTTGATCAAATGTTCCTTCCATAACAACTGTAGTAATATGCCTTCTGAGAACTGTTGACATGGAATGATGCTGTGTATATTGTTGTCTTACTAGTGCATGTGTTTTTGTAGTTCAGTCTATCACCATTCTATGTGGTTCTCATTCAACCATCGAAGTGACCCTTGCAGTATGGCACAGGAGTTCATGTGTATACCTACCATCATTAAATGCTCTGTAACATACATCAATATAACATCACACTGATTACATGGGCACAAATGTTTCATCCACATCTTGTAACGCTGTTATATTCACAAATGTATAACCAGTTCAGAGTCAATTGCAATCTTGGTGAATTCATTGTATGCACAATTGTTTTGCTATTCATAAGGATTATTGAGGTGGTCCCCAGCAGCATTGTGCGACTGTCTGTATTTATGTCAGTAACTGTTCTGCATGACCCACATCCACCTTATTTGTAATGTGTCCATATATGATATCAGGGCCCTCACACACACTTTTCTAGTGAAAAACATATAGCCATATGTTGTGCAGTTGGTGTAATTACATGACACAGGAAGAGGTGAATGACTGTGTAAACAGTTCTACTGTGCGGTATGTGATGCATACCTAAGGTTGTATTTGGAGATGTTTCCAGAATTCCTCTTTGATTTCTTAAGGCTACATCATGCCTGTTAAATCTGTTTGACTTCTTTAAGAAGGTCACCAAGGGCATGCATTAGGGAAAGACTGCACATCCTGCATAATTTGACCGGCCAAATCATTTGACACAAATCGACACTCAAGTATTACAGAGAAACTGTATCAACTGGGCATAAGCACCTACATAACAAAGTGTGTAGCCAAATGGATCACTAACAGGGCACATACTGTCAAAGTTTGTGAATTCACCTCTAGTATGAGGCCAGTAACTAAGGCCATACCACAGAGTTCTGTACTAGGCACATTCCTATTTGTTATTTATTTCTCATAAGTCAAGCCAAACTTAGACAGCCTTTGTCTGACCATCTTTGGTGATGACTGGAAATTGTGAACAATCACTGAATCCATGGACACTATTGATATACTGCAGAAAGTATTAACACACAAAAATGATTGGTGCCGGAGCCATATAGACACACTAAATGAACACAAAAACATAATTCTTTCCTTTTGAAAAGCAAATCCTCAAGCTAATTACAATATAGACAGCATACCCCTAGGAATAGACCCAGTGGTACATGATCTGGGTACTCAGGTAGACAGAAATTGGAACTTTGACCACCATGCATCCACAGTGGTCACAAATCCCTAGTATGTGGCACAACTCATATGTATGGGCAGGCCATCCACATTAAAGGACATTATAATTCCATTGTAATTGGCCGTCATCACAATAATAATTGAGTACAATGCTCCCTTTTGCATATACCTCACCAGACGTCTACAACAGCTGGAGCAACTGCAGAGTTTTTCCCCAATAAAGATACATGGAATAAAAAACAAGTCATATGGGGAAAGATTGAAATCCCTATCACTGTATTATATCTCCTACAGACTAATAAAGTTCAATTTGTGTCTGGCATAGAGGACAGTGTCCAATCTGCCCTGATGGAAATGTTGCTTATTGTAAACACAAACTGCACAAGGGTCACTCATCCCAAGGACGTTAACCTAGCCCCTAACATAACAATTCATATTGCAAAGATAGACATGGCTGTCAAATACTACCCCTTCTCTGGAACAAGCTTGCCATTCCTGTAAAGTAAAGGCCTTTCCTGACCCTCTTCAAGTACAAACTAGATCAATGGATGGTTAATCACAATTGTACTCCTGTTGTTGTGCCCATGTCCCTCATGGATAGAGACAGCTAGCATTAGATAACATAGCATAGGTACATTCCTGTGTAAACATTGTTCACACAGCTATTGAAAATTGTGTAACTCATGTTAAACATGACTAGGTTTTTATGGGATCTTGGGACTTTAACCTAGGACTCCCCTTTGCACCAATAAACCTATGAAGTTCAATTGTATCCTAGGTACAGCTACAGTGTGACTGTAGAGCATCATGGACATACCAGTACATCACGTCAGTATTAGCACGTGATAGTTTCCATGAACACATATGCATGCATGTCAGGATTTCATGGTAGCATAACATTTTCCATGGCAATGTCAGGAAGACATTGATCATGTGGCACATGTCTTTGGTTTGACATGTGCTGAAGGAAAGTGCATCATGTATTGTTTGCTATGTGAACAATATCACAGTGACAGCTTCCTCGATCATTGACACTAGAGTGTCAAGTGCTGCAGTTTCTGTGCACATGGGCATAATTGATGGACTGCTATAAGTCTCACATAGTGCTGTACAATTCATTATAATGGATCACTTCTTAATTCACACATCAAAGGCTGATGCTGCAGACAATATCCATTTTTATTACATGTGGCAGATACATGTAATACACAACTACATGAAGGGAAGTTACTCTTAGTAGTGTGCTGTTTTTAACCATTGTTATCCATGGCTGATACCTATGTCATCCAGGGATGATTTACTCAAGTGTATCACTTTTGGCACAGTGAACTCCCACTCGTCTTGTCAGCCATACCTAATTATTCTTTGAGATGCATAACCATTAAGATTTGACAGTGCAGACATTCCTTCAAAGTGTTCTACAAGATGCATGTGTGCTACATCTTTCTGCGATGCCCCCAGTAAATACACAACACATTGACAACATTGATGGTATGGGTTATATTCTTGAAGGTGTAGATTTTGGCTTATGTGTTATGCAAGCCTCACAACTGTCCAGGATTACCCATAATTTAAACCAGAGGTGTAACAGTGTCCCTCTTAACCCATCCAAAAAGTGGTCATTTTTGAAGAAAGTGTGTTGAATTCCCCTTTTATAATACTAACAAATCATTACAGTTGTACAAGTGTATTTCCTGCAGAATATGTATAATAGCTTGCAATCACATATTATTTCAATGTCACAGATTAATGTTGTATTATTTTAAAATTGTCCATGATTGTGCCTGGCTTGGTGTAATGTTGCTATTTGTTCCTGATTGGTTGTGGGGTATGCTGACATTTCAGTCATATTCAAGCAAGTCATTTTGCAGACCTTCACAATATGCAAATGCTCCTACTGTATATACCATCCTTGCTTAATCTCCTATCCAGTGATCATGTCAGGATGTTTATATCACAACCATTGAACTCTACTGACATGTAACCTTGTGTGACATTCACATAATATAAAATAATGTGTGGTGATGTAAATATATTCACACAGGAGATGTAAACAGCAGTATATACTGTGTTATGTACATATGTGCTTAATTTTATGCTACTGACTTGTCTTGGCGTGTGAGTGCATTATCATGCTATTGTGTTGTGTACATTACCATTGTCACATGTCCTCTTCCTCTTTCTTCATTCCTACCATTCCGTTTCCCTTTTCAATGCATGCATTCCCCCAGACTAGTATATTTCTACTGCATACTATTTACCCTTGATGATCACAACATTCTTTATTTCAGTATGCCAAAAACCTGATGTAGTGTTCATTGCACTGAGCACACTTTTCTATAATGTAATGCTACTGCTGTCATTGCAGTAATTTTGGCCCTTGTGGTCATTATGGCTGTCTGTGCAATTTTGCAGAGCAAGTTTCCCCATAGGTAAACTTCTCCACATGTTCTATATGTCTTTATGCTACTCTACACAGGTTCCTGGCCATGAAACGTGACTTTTATTCATGTAAGCTTGATGCATGGCATGCATATGCAATTAGCACTGTTTCTCATTGCGCAAGCACATAAATTCCTTGTCTTGAATCTCCAGGAAATAAGAGATTAGAAAGTTCCACAAACATTAACATATTTACAAATTTGGATAGGTCATGATACAAAGTTAATAAAATGCATTGTTTGATTGCATTTTTCTAAGTAAAATAATTCAGTAGTAGTATTACAAAATGAGTTAATTGAGACACAAAGTAATTTTCCATAAACTACAGCACCTCAAAGCATGTTGCACAAAACTAGATGTCATTTCTGTTTTAAACATCCCCAAATTTATGGTGCTTGTACTTTAAGTAAAACTTCATGGAAGATTTCAGATGTCTATTTTATGAAAAAGACAGCCATTCTCTTTTTAACAGGTTGGGGTGGGTTATCTTAGTCGCTGTCATGAAACAAGCTCTTGCCCTGTGTTACCATGTTAAAATGAATTATGTTTGTTTAATCAGACCCAGTCAAGTCTTCTTTAGTTATGAATGTGACACCTAGGCAGGCATTCCCTTAAAATGCATTGTGTCGTGCCTTTAAAAATCAAAATGCACTTGCCTTTTCACAGCTGCATGTGAATGAAAGGAAATTCAGCTCTGCCAGCCTTTGTTGATGGTTGGCATACCCCAAATTCATTTCCTATGATATTCTGCACTGGTATAGTATTGCACATGCATTTTACAAAGCTTATGTTTAGACCTGCAGAGAGGATTGTAAAGCAGGCCATCATAAAAATGTATGCTGAGTCCAAAGAACTTTCCTTCTGATGCTACAATTCTCAGTATCAAAGTACTACATGCACACCTTGTTATATTATCATGAGCAATAACTATTTTTTCTTGCCTCACAGTTACCACCTACAGTGCAGACTGACATAACTTGTTTAAATGATTTGCATTACTAAAATTCACATGTATTAGGTTTCATTCATAAAAATGATCATGTATCCCACAGCAGCATTTGATGTAGCAACTGTTGAAAGTTGAGCTGCAGTTGTCTTAAATTTTCATGTATTCAGATGTTGAGTCTGATTCCCATCAGCTCCTGTAACAAGTCTAAAAGAAGTGGATAATGTACATGTTTTTCAACCTGCCATCAGTGTGATAGATGCCACAACAGTCTAATGGTAGCTGTCATACTCTACACTAAGCAATAATTCCTGCGGATTTAAAAGAGCCAGCATCTGTCTTATAGAGAACTTTTAAATGGTGCGAAGTTCTACTTATACATTTATTGGTCCTCTTTATACCCTTCATTAATTCTCTGTTACCAAGGAATGATGAGCATGGCTGCCCTTTGTGCATGACATTTGAAGTGCCCAGTTGTAAGAGTTTAGCTTCTTCATAGTACCCACCCACTAGGCTTGTAAATATACATTTAGTGCACTGCATGTAGTCCTGTTGCACAGTCTGAGGGTAATATCTGAGGAGGTCATGTTGTATAAGGAACAGCTGCTGAAGAAACCTAAACCAGACAGGCTTACTTTCCTTCAGAGGTATTTCCTACATATAAGCACATGTCTTGATTATTTCACTGTATAGCATGCTTGTCCTAACGTTAACAAGCCTTTCCCCAAAATAAAGGCATACATAATGCAATAAAATAATACATTATCAATCCCATGACACCCTCCAACAAGCACACCCGCTCACTCAAATACACACACACACACACACACACACACACACACACACACACACACACACACACACACACACACACACACACACACACACACAAATACATGTGTGCACACTTAGATACAGATGGTGAATACCAGGTACCTTAATGCATTCCATCATATAAGCTAACAGTTTTCCTTGCTTGTGAATGCTAGCTACCCCGAATGGTGCAGTTATCAT